>NC_083407.1:102446297-102625739 GCF_020745735.1 Hemiscyllium ocellatum | reverse complement strand
TGGTGGCTTTTGCGATTTGTTGAACGTTTTTCAAAGAAAAAAGTGGCCTGGATCAGGATTTTCTGAAGGTCCTTTTCTCGACCTTGTAACTTTAAATGGGAGTGACTCTTTCGTTTAACAGACTTGCACGAGCTGGGAGGCTGGCTGTTAGGGAGCTGGCTGTCTCACTTCCAAACATCGACTGCTTTCTGGAACCAGTGCCATCACCTTGCCCAGGATTGTTGGCATTCAGAGTACGTATACCGAACCTAAACTGATGGTTGGATGTCAGGGTTCACCAGCTGATCTCCTGACCAAGCAGAGGGCCTGTGATGACCCCCTAACCCATTGCCTTCCCTCCTCATTCTGAGTCCCTCCACTTGCTTGGCCATCTGTAGATGGTTAGTAAAGTGCAGCCATGCCATACAACTTTCCTTTGAAAATTTAAAACATGTTCTGTACATTGTACACTCACTACAAACCTTCAAGGAGTACGGAAGGAATTTCAATCCCTTTCTAATGTTGAAAGGGATATCTTTACGTAGATTGTGACAGGGGTATAAATGGATGAGTTTTCACTCAAGATTAAGTCGTTTAAAGTTAACATTTCCTAACCCCTCTTTTGATTCAGAGAATTAGTCATTGAAGATATTCTGTCTGGTATCCCAGCAATCTAACTTAAAAAGTGCATATGTAATGTTTTATTCAGCACCCTAGGATGTCCTCATGTTCAGTGCCATGAAGTTTTTGAAATGTAGCCTCTGTTACACACGTCATGAAATGTTGTAGCCAATTCATACAAAAGTCAAGTTTCATAAATGGGAATGAGATCATAGCATCCGACAGTGCAGTAGAGGCCATTCGGCCCATACCCGACCGTCCAAAGAGCGTTTGTCCCACGCCCATCCCATAATCCTGCATTTCCCATGGCTAAACCACCTGGCCTGCACATCGTTGGATAGTGGGAGGAAACCCAAAACAGGACAGGGAGAATGTGCAAGCTCCACACAGTCACCCAACAGTGGAACTGAACCCAGATCCCTGGTGCTATAAGGCAGCAGGGCTAACCACTGAACCACCATGCCACCCAGATGAGCAGTGCTGTTTGTTGAGGGATAAAAGATGCCCAGTGGACATGCAGTGATGGTATTCCATAGCTCTGGACCAGTAGGTTCATGGTCCTCCAACTCCAGAGGTGTGGTATTACATATCTAAATGGGTTGATTATAATATGGGCAAAGTGCTGAGGAAAGATAATTGAGTTATATCATACTTCTGCTTTTGATTGCAGTTCACCAATAACTATCCAAACTTGAGAATTTAAATTTCTAGACCGTCAATGTGGTTCTCCATTTGAGGGTTGAGTGCCCACTTAGTGATCAGATTCAGGAGTTGTACTCACTTTTGAGAAAGGTACAGTTTCTGAAACATTTTTCAGCTCATCGTCCTCCTTTCCCAAGCTGTCTCGAGAGGTTTGAAATGTTTCAAGCTTGCCAGTGAGAGAAAAATCAGAATAACAACAAACAGGAACAATTATATGATTGGTTAGAAAGTCAGGAAAACACAGATAAATCTAATAAACACCCACCCACACTGACATTGTCTCTAATCTCTCCATGGCACAATATCAATGAATTTCTGATTTCTTCCATTTACCTCGAGCGTGGTCACAGCCCCATAATGAACGATGGACAAGGCTTTAGAATATGTTTGTGCCATGACAACCCTTCTGCTCTTATTAACATCTCCTCCCACCCAGAGCCACAGTCAGGTTCCTCTTTTTAGTGTTTCTTTCATGGAATGTGTTCTCTGCGACACCCATATTCCTTGAACAACTTGTGACAAAACGTAAGTATCAGAATGGGATAAAAAAAAGAACAGGTCAATGGGAGGTCAGTGTTTTTAAATAGGGACTAGAACACAAAGCAGAGGAATGTTGGAGACAGCCATACCATGCCAAAGTTAGATGGCATTGAGTGTTGTGTGCAGTTCAGGGCACTACACCTTAGACAGGTTTGGAGGGAAGAAATACAGAATGTGTTACCAGTGCCACAAGGGTTAGATTATGGGGAAAGATCATATAAATGAGGCTTGAACTCCATGGAACATAAAAGGTCAAGGAGTTATTGTATTTCAGGTTTTAGGATATTGAATTGATGGGGATAGATAGCAACCAACTCTTTTGGTTGGTGGGAGACTGAAGTCCAAGGGAACATAAACTTAAAATCAGAGTCAGGTCACAATGGAGAGACAACAGGAAACATTTCTTTACACAGTGTTGTTGACCAGTGACTAGGATTTTTACTGGCAAATGGGTACAACAGAATGTGTATAGTAGTTATTGAATGGTGGAATAGGTTCAGGGGTTGAATATTCTCATTCTACTTCCATATTATAACCCAATTCATCTCATGTTCCTTGCTCATTTCCATTATATCACCACATAATAACATAAATAAAACAACAGGGCTGGAACATATGGTCCCTCCGGCCTGCTCTGTAAAATCAAACTGATCTTGGACCTCAACCTTCCCGCCCAATCCCCATGTCCATTGATTCTCCCTGAGCTCAGAATCCTATCAGCCTTAGCCTTGAATGTACTCAGTAACCGAGCAACCCTCTGAGCTGGAGACATCCAAATCCTCTGAGTGAGGAAATTGCTCCCTATCTCTGTCCTGAATGACCAATCCCTTATCCTGAGACTGTACTTTCTCATTCTTGACTCTCGAGAACAGAGAAGAATCTCCCAGCATCTCCTTCTTCCCCTGCCTCCCTCCAACTATGAGGTAGTCAGTACTCCCACTCACAGTGTGATCAGTCCTTTTTAATGTTGTTTTTACAAACCTGAATCCTATTTGCGACAAACTGATAACTGTATTTCTTTTAACTGTTACTGATAACTTGAATAATTATATCTTTGATTCGCTCCTCCTCTATATGTTAGACATCATATTGCTGTGTTCCTCAGTGTTAATTGTCACTCCCAGTTCGGTGCCATCCACACACTTTGATTTTGTCTTTCCAATTCCTGAGTGCAAATCCTTCATATCAACAGTGAACATCAGAAACCCCAAAGGTCCGATTGTCCGATTGTAAACAAAGTATTTGCTTTCTTTTCCTGTGAGTTAACTACTTTTACTGTGTTTTCAGTTCAGCAGCCACACTGTGCTCCACATTGCACCTGAATGAACATGCTCTGAACTTAGTCATGAGAATTCTGTGTGTTATCGTATCAAACACCAACTTGAAAGTCCATAAATTACACCTGGTGTATTACTCCTTCCATTCTGTTCCCACTTCAAACCATTTAGAAAGGTGGATTCAACTTGGCCCCTTCAGAAACTTGTGCTGACTATTCTCTTAAATTCGTAACTCTGAGATGGCCTATTACACTTTGAAATAAACTTTCCAATGTCTTTCTTACCACCTGCAATTCCCTAAAAATGTTCTATATTCCCCTTATAAACAGAAGGATTCATATACAAAGGTTTAACCCATTCCGATTGCTTACGGTATTATTGCCCTTTTTTCTATCTGAAATTATTTAACCATAACCACTATTTTTTATTGTGTTACTGTGATGTAGACTTACAGGCCCTGGGTGGCTGGATGTTAGGAAGCTGATGGTCATTTCCTGAAGATCACTGCTTTCTGGAACTTTGATTGAACTTGCATCTTCCCAAGTGTCGATGATTGAGTACATGGAGGTTGTTCAGAAATACCCTGTGTAGGATAGTTATACTGTGACATGAAACATCAAAAAGATAACTCTGGATACACACCCATCTCCCAGTGTCTCTCGGTCTCCCGGTCATCGCTATCCTCCCCCAACCAACACAGGGTGACTCTCACTTCTGAACCAGGGTTTCCAAGGCAACTATTAGATGGGAAATTTGTAAGTGCTGTTACACTGAGACCCAAACAACCAATGGCCAATCAATAACCAAAAGACTGAATTTTTTTGCAAGCAACCTTGTGTCACCAGCAAAGACTTTACAAGAGATTGAAGGAGGATATTGAACTAAAACCTCTCACCAAAGTTTGTATTCCGTATTGATCCCATTGAACTGTGTTAGCATTAATAATTTTTTTCCCTCAATGTACATTTCTTTTTATAGATCTGTCTGAGTGTATTTCTCAGTTGGTAGAGTCATAGGGTTTTACATTAGTAATTGTCTGCTGCCATCATTTAAAGACAATTTGTTCACAACCTTTCTTTCGGTTTTCTTCTGGTTAAGGATATAAAACTAATGGTGCATATTCTTTTGACCTTAGGTTGTCAGTGAGGCAGATTGGATAATTTAACTGGATCTTTTCACATTGGATAGGGTGAATAACCGAGGTCTATTCCCCAGGGTGGGGGAGTCCAAAACTGAAGGGCGTAGGTTTGAGGTGAGAGGGGAACGATTTCAAAGGGACCTGAGGGGCAACTTTTCATGCAGAGGGTGGTGTGATTATGGAACGAGCTGCCAGAGGAGGCCGGTATTACAACATTTAAAAGGCATCTGGTGGGTACACGGAAGCTAAATGTTGGCAAATGGGATTAGATCAGTTTAGGATATCTATTCGGCACGGTTGAGTTGGATCAAAAGGTCTCTTTCTGTGCTCTATATTCTCTGACTATACAGCTCTGTTTGCAATGACCCTCAGGAAGAGCAGGACTTAACTTCCAGCTTGCTGCACTGGTGGGTGATAGCATTGAAAAGTGGCCAGAACAAGGAACGAGTCAAGTGGTGATAAATGAAAGGTTTTATGATTGCAAAAATATACTTTATTCATTAAAAAAACATTTCTGTAAGTATAAAGGATTCTCAATCCGTTCCGTATAGAGAGAAGAAAAAGATGCAAATGACATACTGGAATTGGATGTCCCACAGAGGCTACTGTACAGTTGCAAAGGCATTTTTAACTCATGCAAGAAAAATATTGACTTAAATTTCAAGGTAACAGGGGATTCTGAGAACTGAACAGAGCCCTTTAATATTTTGGCAGAAAGAGCTGAGTCGGTAATGTGCACCTTGGCAGTAGCTGCCTTAAATTTGAAAACTTGTCTTTTTTTAATTTCAAAAATTTCAAAACAAAAAGCACGTACTGCAACAGAGAGAGTGCCTCACACCACGTGTTTTTAACCTGGTTGATGGAGAGGGAGCAGTGCTTCCAAAAGCTCGGTTTCTGCCTCACTTTGGCAAAATGCTTCTCCCATGATTGAGTGTGCACCCAATCCCCTTCAAACCATATTCCCAACTACAACTGAGGAGAATGCTCCAGATGATCATGGCGTACTTACAGTGGTCCTATACAAGTGAATAACTTGAAGATTGAACAGAAGGTCAACAAAAAAATGCAAACCATTTGTAATTATGAATCATAGTGTGATATAATGTCTGTCTTATTTAATTGTTTCTTACATATTAAAGTTTGTGTACCATTTTTTAAAAAGTCAGATCTTGTGGTGGAGTTCTATTAGTTAGATTGAGATTTGAGATTTCTTTCTAATTGTTTACTGCACCAAATCACAACGGCAATGCAGTGAGATGTTAGACTGGTAAATAGTTACATACATCATTGCTCAAGAAAGTCAACAATCAGGACTCGGACATGGATTTCTTCAGCATCCACTCCCTCCACTCCCCTGACATTCAGTAGCAGCAGTGTGCACCATCTACAAGATGGACTGCAGATAAACACCAAAGATCCTTAGACAGGATCCAAACCCACAACCACTTCCTTCTAGAAGGATGAGGGCAGCAGATATGTGGAATGCCACCATCTGCAAGCTACTTCCAAACCACTCGCCATCTTGACTTGGGAATATATCATCGTTCCTTCACTGTTGCTGGGTCAAAATCATGGAATTCCCACCCTATGGACTCTGTGGATCTACCTATGGCACGGGGACTGCAGTGGTTGAAGAAGCAGCTCACCATCACCTTCTTAAGGGTACCCAGCACTAACCAAGCCAGCAATACCCACATCCCACAAATGGATTTCAAAACTACACTACCAACATTCAGTTTATGAAGTGGCTTCAGACTTACCAGACTTGTCAAGTCCTTGGACCTAAGATTTCGCCCCAGTCCCTCTGCCTGTTCATCCTCCATCAGCTTGTCCTCTTCTGGTTTCACTATCTCTGGAAGGGGAGGCTGCAACAGGAAGGGTCAAAGGATGAGGCACAATTACAGATAAAAATCTTCACACGTTCCTCTGGGACTTTCAGTCAGCATCGTCCTCTACAATTCCACCTTTTCGGTAGAAATTAAAGAGAAGGAAACATTGCTGACTACACCTGGGGGTTTCTTGGCCACTCACTGACCCCTCACCTCTGTTCTCTGAGTCTCTCTGCTGTGCCAGTAAATCTGGTGAGATCAATCCATTAACAGTTATGTCAGAGTGTTCACTGATAAACCGCTGCTGGGCACAAATGGTCTGTGGAGCTGAGTCCAGAATAAGTGTCAAAGGGAATGTTCTAACTTTGAGAATCTTTGAGCCCATCATACATAGTATCCCTGAAAGATATGTCAATTCACACCAGCTCTGCTGCCTTTTCTTGGATTGTTTAAAGATATTCGCTGCATTCTGCTGCAGAGAATTGTTACAGTGCAGCATTTAAGGAATGACAATCGCCTGTCCATTTGCCATAACCCTGCACATTGCTTCTTTTTAAAGAATCATGCAATGTTCCCTTGAATGCCTCGACTGAACCTGCTTCCACCAAACTTCCAGGCAGTACATTCTGAACCTGAACCACTCACCACATGATAACGTTTCTTCTCTCCTCACATTTGGATTTTAAACACTATATCCTCTGGTTCTCAATCCTTTATTGAGCAGGAACAGTTTCTCCACATCTAATCTGTCTAGGCATCTCATGATTTTGAAAATTTCTATCAAAATCTCCCCTTCGCTTTCTTCATTCCAAAGTAAAACAGTTCCATTTGCCCCAAACTATTCTATCACTAAAGTTTCTCATCCCTGTAACTATTTTCTTAAACCTGTGTCACTATTTCCAATGCATTCACATCCTTCCTCCTGTACAATGTAGCTCCCAGAACTGTTCACAATACTCTAGCTGAGGTTTTATCAGAGTCCTGTGTAAGTCCAATGCAACCTGCATGCTCTTGGACTCTGTGCTCATATTCATGAAGCTTAGAACATTTAATGTTTTATTAAAAGATTTCTCGACCTATACTCACTCAGTTCTTGCACATCCTTGAGTTTATGTTGTTTCACCATGTTGCTTGAATGTGCATCGTACGTCTTTGCACTGAACTTCATCTGCCACCTATCTGCCCACGCGACCAAACTGTTAAATTCTACATGGTCTTCCTCAATTTTTATCTTTGAAATTTCCTCCTGCGTACTAAGATTGAGACTGCTCATATCTGCCATGAAAAGCAATGGTCCCAATACTGACCAATGAGGAGGTCCACTTCAAACCTTTCTCAACTCTTTGTTACCCCTTCGGAAAGCTCCAGTAAGTCCGTTAGACATGATTTCACTTAATAAATCCAGGCTGAATCTCCCCAATTAATCCACATTTTCCCCTGTACCTATTAATTCTGTTCTGAATAATTGTTTCAGGATGTTTCACCAACATCAACTTTAGGTACTGACACCATCACTAACACTTCCTACTTATCAAATTTATCAAGCATGCTCACTCCTTTTCTGACCTTTTTACTATCTATGTGCTTATAAAAGGCTGGGATTACTTTTCATGTTAGCGGCCAGTATTTTTTCATCATTTATCTATGATTCTTATGTTTTTCTTTTACACATTCCTCCACAACCTCTGTATTCCTCCTGCTCTCGATTTGTATTTACTGATCTGTAACATAAGCTTACTGCCTCATTGTCTTCTTTCTTATCTCCTTTGTTGTCCAGGGAGCTCTAGATATGTCTGTCCTATTTTTTTCCTTTCGAGGGAATATATATATACATTGACTGTACCCAAACCATCTCCTCTTTGAAGGTGGCTCATTGTTCAGCTCCTGTTTTTACTGGCAACATTTGGTTCCAGCCTATTCAGCCCAGCTCCATTCTTGCCCCGTTGAAGTCAGCTCTTCACCAGTTGACTATTCTTACTCCACATTGCTCAATGTCATTTCTCAACGTTGTCCCAAGCCTTATGAGGCAATGATCACTGCCCCCTAAGTGTTGTCCCATTGTCAGTTGAACTGTTTGGCTATTTCATTCCCAAGAACTAGGTGTGGCCATGCTTCTTTTCTTATTCACATAATGTTGTCGGGAATTCTCTTGAACGCAGTCTCTGACTGTTTTTTTATACTGTCTCAATCTCAGTCTATATTCAGAGAGTTAAAGATTCCCTTTATAACTACTGCAAGATCTAACACCTCTCTGTAATTTTGTTGCAAACTTGTTCCTCTACATCCTTCCTACTAGTTAGTGATCTGTAGACTGCACCGAGCAATGTAATTACATTCTTTTTACTCTTTAGCTCCAGCCAAATGTTCTCGATCCTAGGACCCTCTGACACAACCCCTTTCTTTCATACTTAACCAAAACTGCCATCCTTCCTTTTATCCGACCCTGTTTTGTTTGAACACATTGAAACTAGGATTTGGAGATGCCGGTGTTGGACTGGGGTGGACAAAGTTGAACATCACACAATACCGGGTTATAGTCCAACAGGTTTAATTGACAACTACCTGATGAAGGAGCAGCACTCCAAAAGCTAGTGCTTCCAATTCAGCCTGTTGAACTATAACCTGGTGTTGTGTGATTTTTAACATTGAAACTAGGAATATTTAACATCTGACATGTCCTTCTTTGAGCAGAACTTGGGGGTGATCGCCACGATTTCTCCCTTGCTGTGACCCTGCTTGTTAGCTTACTTATCTCCAGGCTAGTACCATCTGCCTCTCTCAGTATTCTGGTGAACCCGAGTATTTCTTCCTCATATTTTCTCCTGGTTTCCACATCCCAGCTGAATTAGTTTAAAGCCTCGCAAAAAAAAAAGCATCTAAGAAACATCCTGCAAGGAACTCCGTTGTGGATCTGTTCAGGTGCAACCCACAGATCTTATCCAGGTGTCATCTCCCTTAATGCCAGTCTCAGTGTCCAAATCCTTCCCATCCCACTCTGTGCCACAAACTGTGGGTTCAAGTTCCATACATTGACTTAATGCACACAGAAGAAGAGTTCAGGTAACAGCCAAACAAGTCGTTTATTAACCTGCAAATCCTTCCAATACACAGCAATATCGGGCACTGAGAACTGGAGTGATGTTGTGGGTGGCTGTGGTTCACGCTGCTGCCTCACAGCACTAGAGACCCCGGTTTAATTACAGCCTTGGGCGATTATTTATGTGGAGTTTGCACATTTTCCCTGTGTCTGCATGGGTTTTCATCAGGTGCTCTGGTTTCCTCCCACAGTCCAAAGATGTGCAGGTTAGGTTGGGTTTGGTCTTGCTAAATTGCCCTGCAGTGCCCAGGGATGTGTAGGCCAGGTGGAGTAGCCATGGGAAATATAGGATAGAGGGTAGTTCAGGGTGGGATGCTATTGGAGGGTTGGTGTGGACTCCATGGGCTGAATGGCCTGCTTCCATGCTGTTGGGATTCTATAATTCTGGTCAGCAATGTTTAATGTAGAGTGGTGATCCTTCAGCTACAGTCCCTGTCTTCAGAGCAATGACCAGTTTCTGAAAGTGTGTGCTTTACAGTGTCATGGAGTCATAGAAGTCCAGAAAGCACAGAAGCACAGAAAAAAGGCCTTTTGGCCCATTGATGGGCACCTTTCACAAACAACAAGTTTCTAATCCCATTTTGCAGCACTTGCCCATAGCCTTGTCTGCCTTACCATTGCAAATGCGCATCTAACTATTTTTTAAATGTTATGAGGGTTTCTGCCTGTACCACCCTTACAGAGAGATGGTTCCTCTGGCTGAGAAAATTTACCCCTTACTTTAAATCGATATCCCCTGATTATTGACTACCCTACCAAGGCAAAAAGTTCCTTCCCGTTTATCCTTGTCCTTGTCCCTCATAAGTTTATCCATCCCAATCATTTCCCCCCTCAATCTCTTCTGGAAGACAATCCCAACTCTATCTGCTATCCTTAGTTAGGGGAAGCTTTCAAAGTACATTCCTCCCTTTTACCACCTTGTAACACCACCTCCCCTGGGCATTGTATCATAGATTCACATTCATTGCAAGCCTTCCAATGTCCTTTTCCATTTCCAAATGCGAGATTATTCACATTGAAATATCAATGCTTAAACATGGGTTCACGCAGAGTTTTAGATTTGGGAAAAGTTCAGATCTACAAAACTACCTTTGTGTTGGGAGAATAGAAACTTGCCTCATCTCCAAAACAATGTTGTTAGATAAGGGGTCCTGATTAGTTTAAACCACTCCATGTAATAGAAAGGTTTGGTGACTCATGATGTCTCACTGATGGATATCCAAGTGAGCTTGGGTAAATATTATTAGAGAGTGAATTTTCACCTGCATCATTGAGGTTGCTGGTTAGCTCAAATGGTTAAAGCATGGTGATGATAATAATATTAAGATGGCGTGTTCAATCCCCACACTGGCCAACATTGCTGGCTTCCAACAGAGACTTTAATTCGGAGTGGAATTAGTCTGAAGTATCATTGCTGGACAATTAACCCAGAAACCCAGCTCCTATTCTGAGGATCCGGGTACGACTCCCACCACGATGGTTGATGGAATTTGGTTTCACTGAAAAATCGGGAATTAGGGTAATCAATGATGAACACAAATCCATTGTTGATTGTTGATGAGCAACCCATTGGGTTCACTAGTGTCCTTTAGGGAAGGAAACTGCCATCCTTATCTGGTCTGGCCCACATGTGACTCCAGACCCACAGCAATGTGCTTGGCTCTCAAACGCCCTCTGGAGTGGGCAATAAATGCTAGGCTAGCCAGCGATACTGTCATCCCGAGAATGAATAAAATAAAGCTGTTTGTGAGGTCTCAGCTAAAACCACGCAATCACTTAGACTCAAATTGCTTGAATATCACTGTAAGTTTCCAATTGGCTATGGACTTACAACACTTTTGGAGATTAGCAGAAGATCTGTGTTTTTCAAGTCCATTTCTGGGTTGAGGGAAGATTTTCCTTTATCATGAGGTGCACCATTTAAGGATTCCACATGGGAATGATTGAATTCTGCTGTCTCAGGCAATGGCACCTCCACCCTTCGTATTCGCTGAGAAAATGCTTGTATTGAACTCTGATGAGAAACAGAAATTGGGAATACAGTTGGTGACCAATGTTATAATTGTGGTAAAAATGGACTATTGGTCTTCAATTTGCATTTTCTGATTTTAACACCTGAGGCCTTGATGGACTAAAATGTATTTTACAGAGAAAAAATGCAAACGTACATTGGCTTTAGTCAACACCTGACCGCATTCAATCCCAAGCTCATGAAACCATCATAAACAAAAACCAATTTGAGTGAAAATTAACAGTATTATATAATGGGATTGAAACTCTCTTGGTTTCTTCTGGAAGTTTCGCACATTGGGATGCAAGTCACTTATAGATTATCCAATTTGCAGTACACAATAAAGGTAGGCACAGATTGAACTGTATTTCAGATAAACAGCTTCTGGGTAGAGCAGAGAGAAGAAAATGGATTCATAGCAGTTGAAGTGGAAGGCTTGCTGTTGAAAAGCAGCAGCTAGTGCTAATGCAAATTGGAGAAACATCAATTTACTCAGAACTCAAGGATCTCTGCAAATTTTGATTTGGATGAGGATGCAAGTCATGAATTAAATAACTTTGGTCTCAGGTTAAAACCTAACACCTCCACGGCACTGACGTTTCAACTGCTTACTTTTGATCTCGGCTGTCATACTGGAAACCCTCCTTCCTAAGCATCACACCTTTGTTCAACTGCATATGTATTTACTCAATTTCTTTTGTGTTGTGGGGTTAGTAATAAAACACCTTTTCCTTTCACTCACAACAACCTTCCCATTGGCTCTCTTTTTTTTAAATAGCAAATACTACATTTTAATTGAAGTGTAATACAACTATGTGTACAAAGAACTAAAAATCTATCTTGTGGTCAAATCTTTGCAACCCCTGTTTAACCATTGACCTTGGTCCTTTACACAAGAGTTAACAATTACATGCAGACAGGAAGCTGTAACAAATGGTCAAGAGCACTGGCTTAGGTTAGTTCAGATTTCATAGCATCATACAGCATAGGAGGCCATTCAGTCCAGGATTTCAGCACAAACATTTTAATCAAGATCGCTGATCAGTTCCAACAGCCATGTAACCATTTCCCTTTCAAGGACACAGCCAACTCCTTTTTGAAAGCTATGCTGAATTTGTTGATTTCAGGTAATACATATTACAGATGATGAAATTTACTATGTAAAGGAATTTCCATTACTTGTAACACAGCTTACCTCTGCGTCACACAAAAAATGAGATTGGGATACTGGTGAAGTGGCAAAAACTATTCACATGAATTACATCAATTACTTTCATAATTGGCAATGACCCTCAGTCTGTGGTCCCATCCTGCCAGTGAAGTCTTTCTCTCGACATTTTACATAAACATCTCAAACACAGATACAGGCTGGCTGACCAATTTTTTTTTTCCTATTCTCTCATGGGACATAGGCATCGCTGGCTGGCTATCATATATTGTCCGTTGCTAGTTCCCCTTGAGCTAGTGGTGGTGTGCTTCCTTCTTGAACGACTTCAGTCCATATGCTGTCGGGGGATGTACAATGCCATTTTGGATGGAATTCCAGAATTGTGACCCAGTGACGCTGAAGGAACAGTGAGAGAATTGCAAGTCAGGATGGCAAATGACTTGGAGGGGAGTTTGCAGGTGGTGATATTCCCATGTAACTGCTGCCCTTGTACTTCCTGTTGGAAATGGTTGTGGGTACGGAAGGTGCTGCCTAAGGATCTTTGGTGAATGTCTGCAGTACGTTTTGTTCATAGTACACATTGTCACAACTGAGCATTGCTGGTGGAGGGAGTAGACGCTTGTTGATGTGGTGCCAATCAAGCAGGCTGCTTTGTCCTGGATAGTGTCAAATTTTTTGAGTATTAATGGAGCTGCCCCCATCCAATTAAGAGAGGAGTATTCCATCACACTCCTGACTTTTGCCTGGTAGATGGTGGATTGGCTTTGGGGAGTCAGGAGGTGAGTCACTCGCCACAGTATTCCTAGCTTCTGACCTGTTCTTGGAGCCAGTGCTTATGTGGCAAGTCCAGTTGATTTTCTGGTCAATGGGAATCACCTGGATGTTGACAGTGTGGAATTAAGTGTTGGTAACACCAGTGAATGTCAAGGGGCAGTGGTTAGATTGACTCTGACTCTTATTGGAGATGGTCATAGTTTGGCATTTGTGTGACATGAATGTTACTTGCTATTTTTAAACCTAAGCCTGGATGTTATCCAGTTTTCATTCCTATGAACACAGATTACTTCTGAGTCTCTGGGGAGTTGTGAATGGTGCTGAACATGGTGCAATCATCGGTGAACATCCCCACTTCCGACCTTATGATGGCGGAAAAGTCAGCTGAAGATAGTTGGGTCGAGAACACTACCCTGAGAAATCCTGCAGAGATGTCCTGGAACTGAAATAACTGACCTCCAATAACCACAACCATCTTCTATGTCCAACCAGAGGAGAATTTGCACTCTGACCCAATGATCCCAGTTTTGCTAAAGTTCGTCACCGCCACACTCGGGCAAATGCAAACTCGACATCAAAGGCTGTCACTCGCACCTCAACTTCTGAATTCAGCTCTTTTTGTCCATGTTTTGAACCAAGGCTGTAATGAGGTCAGGAGTTGAATGGCCCGGGCGGAACCCAAACAGAGTATCACTGAGCAGGTGTTGCTTGATAGCACTGTTCATGACACCTTCCATCACTTTGCTGTAGGATGGTGGGGCGATAATTGGCCAGATTGATTTGTCCTGCCTTTTGTCGAGTTGACATATCTGGGCAATTTTCTACATTGTTGGCTGGGAGTGCAGCAAGTTCTGGAGCTCAAGACATGAGTGTTAATGCCAGAATGTTGATAGGGACTGTAAATTTTGCAGTATCCAGTGTGTCCAACTATTTCTTGATATCATGTGGATTGAATCAGATTGATGAAGACTGGTATCTGTAATGCAGGGGACCACTGGAGGAGGCCAAGATGGATCATCCATTCAGCACTTCTGGCTGAAGATTGTTGCAAAAGCTTCAGCCTTATCTTTTGCACTGATTGCTTGGGCCCTTCTGTTGTTGAGAATGGGAGTATTTGTGGACTGTCCTCCTTCACCAAGTTGTTTAATTGTCCATCACCATTCATGACTGGATGTGACAGGTCTGCAGATATGATCAATTGGTCCTAGGTTCACTTAGCCCGGTCTAGAATATGTTGCTTTATGCTTGGTACACAGTAATTCTATGTGGTAACTTAACCAGGTTGACACCTCATTTTTAGATGCTGCTCCTGGCATATCTTCCTGCACTCTCCATAGAATTAAGGTTCATCCTCTGGCTTAATGGTGATGGAAGAGAGGAGGGTATACCCAGCCATGAGGTTGCAGATTGTGTTGGCGTACAATTCGCGGTTGTTGATGGCCCATGATAGCCTTGATATTCTCAGGAATCCTTCTGCCACTCTGTTTGCACGTCCTTGTGTTCTCCCTCATGTACTTATCAAATTGCCTCAGAAGTGCACTTGCTATTATCTCTTGTCAGTTAGGGTGCCTGGTCGGCCTGAGTGAGACAGAGGCCAAATGAATATTTCTGGGAATTTGGTTTAAGGTGGGAATTTGGGCCAGAGGGGGAAAGAGATCCTTTAAGTAAGGTGTACTGCAAAATAAATAAAATCTGCAGACTGAGAGGAAAGTCTAGCAAAGGCATAGATCAATAACCAACCTGCACACACCACAACATTATCACGAGTGCAGGGAAAGCAGCTCACTGGTTAGTAGGCTTTGAGAATTTTTTTTTCTGTTTTGGGAGAGGGAAGGTGCAGACTTATAAAGCAAAAGGCTATGGCAGCATCACAGGGCAGCTTCTTTAGTAATGTTACGCAGGGTGCTGCAGGTAGGGACAGAATGTACAAACATCGATAAACAGCACCAAATAGGGTCAAAGGAGGAAAAAAATGGCAATAAGGCAAACGGAATGATTCTTTACTTAAATACCCATACTATTCAAAACAAAATAAATGAATTAATGGCACATACAGCTATTAGTGTGTATGATCTTATTGTCATTATTTTACAAGGAGATCAAAGCTGGTACTAAATATTAAGGGACATGTGACTTTTCAAAAGGATAGGCAGGAGGAAAGACTAGTTTTGTTAGTACGAGATGGAAAGAGTACAATAGTAAGAAATGATCGAGGATCGATGGTGCAGAATCCACATGCGTGGAGATAAGAAATATAATGCGGGGATGTATAGGAGTGGCTTATAGGGCCCCTAACAGGAGAATCGACATTTCAGGCATAAGCTCTTCATGAGCAAGAATTCAAAGTGAATTGGGGACAAATTTCTAGAACAACATGTTGCGAATCTAACCAGGGATTAGGCTATTTTGAAAGTGTAAATAGGTCATGAGGCAGGATTAGTAGATATCAAAGATTTGTGGAGTAAAAGATGGCGCCTCAGAAAATAATGGCTGTAATATGGTCCAGTTTAGTATTCAGTTTGAAATAGAACAATGTGGGTTAGAAACAATTGTGCTCAGCTTAGAAAATGTAACAATGGGGAGGTCTAGCTAAAGACTACGCAAGGCACTATTTAGGCATCAACTAGAATACAATGAGTAGTTTTTTGCCCTCTTATCTAAGGAGATATACCGGGGTTGGAAATAGTTCACAGAAGTTTCACAAGGTTAATCCTGGATATGGAGGGATTGTCTTATGAGGGTGTGTTGAATAGGTTGGGCTTGGAAGAATAAGAGAAAACATTATACTCTTAGGAGGCTTGATATCGTAGATGTGGAGAGGTTGTTTCCCCTTATGGGACAGCTGAGGAGCAGAGGGCATAATCTCAGAGTAAGGGGTTGCTGGGAGGAGGAACAAAAAGAAAGTCTTCTCAGATGGTAGTGAATCTGTAGAATCCTTTACTGTAAAAGGCTATAAAAGCTGGATCATCAAATACATCCAAGGCTGAGATAGACAGATCTCTAATCAGCAAGTGAACCAGAGATTATAGGGGAAAGGCAGGAAAGTGGAGTTGAGGATGGAACAGACTGAATGAACTGAATGGCCGACTTCTGCTGCTATGTCACATGGTCTTGTGACCTGAAACTGAAATAAGAAAAATCAATGTAGAAACTCAGCAGGTCAGAGGGTATATGTAGAGAATAACATGGGTAACATGTCCCACAAATGACCCTTCACTGGAACTGATGAGAAATGACAATGGGCAGAGTTTTTATGTCAAAGGGAAAAGGCAGGATGAACAACGAGAAGCTTGGTGATCAGGGGAAGATGAAGGAAGATTAATTAACAAGGGATTTAATGATACAACAGCCAGAAGGGATGGCTGTGGATATAATGATGAAACAGGTTCTATCCAAATGAGGTATGAACTGTTAGTCACAAAGCTAATGGACTCAACATGGAGTTCAACAATATTAGGTCATAGCTGCTGCCTTCATTTCCTTCTGGGTGTTTGTGTTTACACCATTGTTTTACTGGGTTGATTCTATCCCATTCCTTTCTCCATTCCTCTTGCTGCATCCCAATGTGGATGTTCACACCTCATTTGGACTCGCCTTCATTTCATTTCATTACTATATCCATTGCCACACTTTTTGACTGTCGCTTCACAAATGTTTTGCTTGTTAACCTCGGCTGGTCTCCACCCCTTTGCTGAATTCCTCTTTTAATCTTCCTGCATGCTCCCCACTTCCAGTGGCTTCAAAACTCTGACAAAGTTCCATTTCCTGTCATTTCTGATGAAAAGTCAACAACTTGAAACAGTTACTCTGTTTCTCTCCTCAGATGCTGCCTGACCTGCTGAGAAATTTCCAGGCTTTTTTAAAATCTTATAATCTATCAGCACAGTCCTATAGCAGTGCACCCCAACAGAAAGCTTCATACCAGAAATTTAAGAAACAGATTGTGTAAAACGACAATTGAAGCGAAATTCATCAACTTGAAATATTTGCTTTCCTGAGGTTCCTCTGAAACTGTAGCAAACTGGGCAGAGAAGGGTGAAATCTGGAAGAGAAAAAGTCAACATTAGTCACAGTACAAATGACCAATGATTGTCTGTGTGGCATTTCCAAATTGTCCCCGGGTCTGTGTGGGTTTTCTCCAGGTATTCCAGTTTCCTCCCACAATCCAAAAAAGATGTGCAGGTCAGATGAACTGGCCATGTTAAATTGCCCATAGTATTAGGTGTATTAGTCAGGGCTAAATATAGGGTAAGGAAATGGGTCTTGGTGGGTTGCTGTTCGGAGGGTCGGTGAGGACTTGTTGGGCCAATTGGCCTGTTTCCATACTGTAGGGAATCTAACCTAATCTAAAAAACCAGGAATATACTGTCTCTGGCCTCTCGTTATCTCATTTTTGAAGGCTTCCCATTTTCCAGCCATCCCTTTACCTGCAAGTATCTGCCCCCAATCAACTTTTGAAACCTCTTGCCTAATACCGTCTTTTTCAGCGAGCATCGATAATTATTTCATGTGATTTTACTACAGGGCAGTGGAAAGAAGTAGACTCAAGTCTACCTCAGTGTGGAGAGGGATTGAACTTTGTATTATTGATGCTATTCTGAAACACACATTCGTCATTCATCCAATTAGAATAACTAGCTCCCCTTATGGTAGATCTTATTCTCTGCTCTTTCTATTCAAACTTCTCGACTGAGGGTAGAAGAGCTGTTCTGCTACAAACAAACAGGTAGATCAAGTATAATGGAATTAATAAGCATGAACTAATGTAGAACATAGCACATTTATAGGAACCTAATTTTGCATTGGTTCTTGGGGTCATACACAAGATAGACTTGGGGTAGGATTCAAACAGAAGTTTACTCAGAAATGATTTGTGGGAAGGGGTGAGAAGTCAAATGGGCCAGACTGTCTGGAGACTGGACAGGAGTCCTGTGTAAAGTTCACTGTGATATTTACAGAAGACCAGCCACAGTTTCTCAGACAGAATGATGGACAAAACAAAGACAACGCTGCGCAAATATTCCAAAGATAAAAACATAGACGACCACTGCATGCAGTGGCGGAGTAAATAAGCAGACACAAGTATTGTCTAGAAATCTTCAAAACACGTTGGCACTGACATGTTGGGAGATTCTCGGAGACTTCTTGCTTAGGCTGGTGCTCGCAGCTCGGATGACAGGTTTATGACATTCAATAACATGTGAAGGCTGCAGTTACTGGAGCTCAGAGTCGAGCACAACACTCTCGGCTCAATGGCACGTGTTCATTGTGATTCTAGAGGCATGGAAACTGCAGGCCATGGGTTTTAACAGTCGCTTGACAAGGAAATGATATTGATTCAATATTGTGGGATTGCTCAACCTTCAAACCTTCTTAAAGGTGAAGGTGGAATGACTCTTCTACAAAATTAGAATCTCTCAGTTAAAGTCAACTTCATTGTACAAGAGAGAGATTTCATCCTTATTTGACGTGATCATCATTTCTGCTAAAAGTTATAACAGGTTTTGGGCAAAATTATTGCCATGTACAATCCTGTTGTGTATTGTAGTTTTACATAAATAAACAATACATTCAAGTTACAATCAGTTCATAGAGAAACATTACTGAGCAGCTGGCCTGACCCAGGGGATTCCTTTGTGTCCTTGTGATGACTTTGGGCTGCTGTTAGATACTTGGAGCTGCACAGTCTGCCCATTTCACAGTTTAGAGAGAGAAGGACATGTTTGATCCCCCTCAGTTATTGGGCTGGGATGTGGCTGTCCACTAACGAGCTGTGCCTGTCTTTTTAACTCAGATTGAAAATAATTTGCTGCCATTTGCTGCAACAAACTACTTCCCTCGTATCCCATGGTATCAAACTCTTCCATAGTTTACAGATAATTATGCTGAGGGAGGCCATTCAGCCCCACTAAATCTATCTGTCCAGGAGGATCTCAGAGCATTGTAATTTTACTTGAGTGATTTAAGAGTTTTTGCCTCATTTACTTTGCATGACATTCTATTTCAAACGTCTTGTGTGTAGGTGTTTCCATTGTCGCTGCTAATTTTGATTGAACCCTGGTCCTCACGAGTGCAGAAAGCTGCAGGGCTCCAGGGGGAATGTCACTGGGGCTTGTCATGACTGGGCCGAGCTGCAGCCAATAACCAAAGAGTAGACCAGGACCTGGCCAATCAGCAACAGTCAAACTCTGTGCTGTTCACTGCATGAGGGCTCACGATTTAAAAGGCCAGATGCACACCCCCATTAAAAAGAGCCAATCCAAATTGCCCAGAGGGTGTACTGCAAATCTACAACATTAACCCATCTGGGGCGGGGCAAGAGCAGTTTAAAGTCAACATGAGTGTGTTGGTTGTACACGTTCTCCAGTTTGAAATAAACAAGTCAGAACAGTATATGCAGGGATATGGGGAAAAGGCAGGAGATTAGCACAAGGTCATACAGCCAGTGCAGGCACGATGGACTCCTTCTGCATCGTAATGTGATTCTGTGGGTATGGCTCATCTATCCAGCAGGTTTTACTGGCTTTCCCAGGTGGGGCTATCACTAAGTGCCCTCTGAAATGGCCAGGTAAGCCAATGGGTTAAGGGCAATTAGGCTGAAGGCAACAAATGCTGGCTAATAGCTCATGAAAAAAAAACAAAGTGTGAAATAATGTTATGCAGGCTTGGAAATGTGGAAAGGTTCATACAGATGCCCAAAGAACAGGATGGTGAACACTGGGTGTTCAGTGGGGTAGAGGGGCTGCCATTGTTCAACCTGCAGGTATAACTGAGCTTCCTGGCCTTGTGCAGGGAGAGTCACATTTGTTTCACTCACATGTTGTGCGGACAATGCAGGCTATTCAAAAGGAAGATATGTTAAGGCTGTATCTCTCTCTCAGAACCAGATTTTAAGGTAAAAGAAATGGTGCGGTTCCACCAAGCAGACTGGGTGGGAAGGAAAACCCAAGCTGGAAAGCTACCCATTTCCAACCCTCACTTTTACGTGAATTCCACCAAGGTCAGCTAAATTCAGAGTGCGCGCCTTCAGAGGTGAATGCAATGACATAGTTAGTTAAACACCATCTGACCCTGTTCCCATCTATTTCCCTGGTGATCAGGACCTGGGGCCTAGTCTGTCTCTCTCTGGCTCTGCTTCTGAACGGAGATGGTAGCAGAAGGCTTTATTTTTGTGGCTTGCCACTGTTTTAATGGTCATTCTTATTAATTACCCATTTAGTTAAATTATCAATTTAATACTTTCCTTAAAATAACATTTCAAAGTGGTTTCTTCCCAACCTTATCCTTCTGAAATTTGATCATCAGCATCCTTTCACTCTTGCTCATCCCGGAGTGAGAGAAAAATTTGAAAAAGTAGAAATTTTTGAAGTGCTATGCTACATCCTCCTTAAGGATGGATTCTAGCATTTTATTTGTCATTCGCCTCAACTGAGTTTGTTCTTGGCAAACACAACAAGTGGTAGGAACCCATCAGTCGTGTTAATTGACAGGTCTGTTGATGACTCTTACACCATCTCTTCTAATCTAGACCCAGAGCTGGATCCAGGCCAACAAATTTTAATACTTCACTCGAATCACATCCCAAATAAACTCGTGTCAAAAACCCACCTGATGACACCCTCTCCACCATATCACAGTGGCCGAGAGTCAGGGAGATACTGAACAGAATTATACTGACCTTTGTGAGTAATTAAACACTGTGGCTGGTAGGTGAGAATTTCAGAGAATTGGAGGTGCGGCATTTCAGCATTTGCCACCAACTGGAACAGGGTGGAGTGAAGCACAGTTGATCAACTAATGGATGGGAGACACTGGGGGCAAATGTTATCTCTATCAAATTGTCACTCCCCTTCGTTGGTGAGGCCACTGTTAGAATATTGCTTGCAATTCTGGTCTCCTACCTATCAGAAGGATTTTGTGAAACTTGAAAGGGTTCAAAAAGGATTTACAAGGATATTGCCAGGGTTGGAGGATTTGTACTATAGGGAGAGGTTGAATAGGCTCGGGCTTTTTCCCCTGGAGCGTCGTAGGCTGAGGAGTGACTTTATAGAGGCGTATAAAATCGTAAGGGGCATAGACAAGGTAAATAGACAAAGTCTTTTCCCTGGGGTGGAGGAGTCCAGAACCAGAGGGCATAAGTTTAGGGTGAGAGGGGAAAGATATAGAAGGGACCTAAGGGCAGCTTTTTTCACACAGAGGGTGGGACGTATATGGAATGAGCTGCCAGAGGGGGTGGTGGAGGCTGGTACAATTGCAATATTTAAAAGGCGTCCAGATGGGTATATGAATAGAAGGGATATGGGCCGGGTGCTGGCAAATGGGGCTAGATTAGATTAGGATATCTGGTCCGAACGGGCGAATTGGACCAAAGGGTCTGTTTTCATGCTGTACATCTCTATGACTCTATGACTCTCTTGCTCCCCTTTTATCCATCCGGGAATATCTAAACACTGGAACATTAAGCTGCCAGTCTTGTCCATCCCTGAGCTATGTCTCTGTAATTGCTGTGATATCCCAGTCCCATATTCTCAATAATGCCCTGAGTTTATCTGCCTTACCTGCTGGGCCTCTTGCATTCAAATAAATGCAGTTTAATTGATCAGTTCGGCCTCATTCTCTGCTTTGTTCCTGACTGTGTGACTGAGTCCTTTTCTCAGTTGCACCATTCTCAGACTGATCTATTTTCTCACTACCTCCATGTGTTTCCCCCCCCCCCCCCACCCCCACACCTCCTCACTAGTTTAAATCCTCCCGAGCACGTAGAGCAAATCTCCCTGCCAGTATATTAGTCCCCTTCCAACTTAGGGGCAATCCATTCTTCTTGTACAGGGGCACATCTACCATAGAAGAGATTCCAATGATCCAAAAATGTGAATCCTTCTCCCCTACAGCAGCTCCTCAGCCACGTATTCATCTGCTCTATCCTCCTATTCCTAATCTCACTACCTCATGGTACCAGGAGTAATCCAGATAT
The DNA here is from genome assembly GCF_020745735.1 of Hemiscyllium ocellatum. NCBI lineage: Eukaryota > Metazoa > Chordata > Chondrichthyes > Orectolobiformes > Hemiscylliidae > Hemiscyllium > Hemiscyllium ocellatum. The sequence goes on along the minus strand of NC_083407.1, from coordinate 102,603,629 downwards.
TACTACCTTCCAGGACTTACTTTTTAAAAATTCCTGCCTAGTTTCCTATGTTCTCTACTCAGAACCTTGCTCTTTTCTCATCCTATGTCATTAATTCCAATGTATACAACAACCTCCTGCTGGTTCCTTTCCCCTTTGAAAATATTCTGCACCGTCTCCGAGATATCCTTGATCCTGGTATCAGGGAGGCAGTGCACCATTCTGATTTCTCACTGTCAGCTGCAGAACCATCTGTCTGTGCCTCTGACTGGACAGTCCCTGAGCACAATCGATTACTTGGAATCTGATGTCCTTGTCATTGCACTAGAGCCAGTCTTAGTATCGAAACTTGGCTGTCGGTGCTACATTCCCCTGAGATTCCATCACCCCCATTCATTTTTCAAAACAGCATATTTGTTAGAGATGGGGATAGCCACAGGAGACTCCTGCACACTACCTGCCTTCCTCTCCTACCTTTCCTGGAGTTAACCCATCTACCTAACTGTATCAGCAGTTTTTCTACCTTTCTACAACTGTCATCTGTTACACCACGTGGCTCCTGTAAATTCCTCATTGCCTCTAACTGCTGTTCCAACTGATCCATGCATTCCAATAGGATTCGCAACCAAACACACCTTCCTGCAGATGTAATCATCAGGGACATTGAAATTCTCTCTATACTCCCACATCTGACAGGAAGAGCACGTCATTCTATTAACAGCCACGTTTGAACATTAACAATCTACACACCCAGAAAATAATAGTCTTTTTACTCTAAAAACACTGCGCCAGGATAACTTAGTATCTATGATTTATATCTTCAGATATTCATCAAGAGACAGATCTCAATAAAACATACTATCAAAACAAAACACCCACTCTAATCCCTGTTGTAGATTTACAAAAATAAAGTAAGGTTACACTTTAAGCCACTGAGCTGCTGCCCGTGCTATGAGCTGCCCACACAGGTTTCTCCAAAGTCAACTGTGATTGTCACTGTTTGTTCATTTTTCTAGAACAAGCTCCGATGTCCAGGGATATTTATTACTAAATAGCAGAGCCAACTGACTGTGCATGTTCACTGCTCAGTCACTCACCTGTGCAGGTTTACACAATGTTTTTCACCTCCCATGTGCTATCTGCTCCCTCCCTCTCTTCTTCCTTTTAAAAAGTGCTGTTGTTTTGAGCTTTTCCCCCCAAAGTTCCAAAACAATGCAACAGCTTATAAAACAGTGATTACTGCTCCAAAAGCTCAAGGAAATCAGCTCCAACATCGAAAACACCACAAGAAAGGAGCAGCTCTTACAGCCACAATGATTTTTTCCCATCCTCCATCTTGGATTACCCAAAATCCAGTTACAGTGGTTCAGTTGTTGATGATGTATGTCTGGTATTTATTATGCATGTGCGATAAATTAAACCTGGGTGTGACTCGTTAGAAAGAGAAATCAAACTGTTGGTGAGCTGTTGTAAGCATGGGAGCAGACATTTTAAAGCATTGAGTCAGCGTCTTCCTGCAAGCATATGACCTGGAAGGTATCATCCCTGCAGCTCACTGAGGCATAGAACACCACACCATATGCTAGATTTAGGGTTCCCTCATGAGTTTCGCTTAAAGAACAGGAGGGTGGATGCAGAAACAAAATCACTTATTCACTGTTCAGAAGTACACATGATGGGAAGTTTGGATAATAGAATGAGCCCAAGTTTTCAAACTGATCAAATATTTCCCCATCTCCTAAGCACCGTGTACAATGGTGTGGATGGGGAATGTGAGAGTGAGATCATGGGCAATTACTGAAACAAGAATTGTAAAATTAATTCACATGAGGAATTGCGCAAGGAAATCTGACGTTGAACTGAACTGGAAATCCCAATCATTGGGGTGATCCTGACCATGTGCAGATGTAAAAACAAATATATTTATAGAGAACCTTTGGCAAGTTCAGAATGTCCTGAAGTGCTTTACAGTTGAAAAATGTGGCGCTAGACAAGCGCAGGCCAGGCAGCATCCGAGAAGGAGGAGAATCGACATTTCGGATAAAAACCTTTCATTAGGAAGGGTTTATGCCCAAAATGTTGATTCTCCTGCTCCTCGTATGCAGCCTGACCTACTGTGCTTTTCCACCACCACACTTTTCAACTCTGACTCTCCAGCATCTGCAGTCCTCACTTTTTCCTTTAAGTGCTTTGCAGTCAATTCAGTAACTTGAAGGGGTAGTTGGATGCAATGTTCCATAATTTTCCTTGACAAATCCACCTAGCCTGCACATCACTGGATACGATGGGCAATTTAAGCATGGCCAATCCGCCCAACTTGCCCATCTTTGGGCTTTGGGAGTAAACTGGAGCACCCGACGGTTATCCACATAGACTCAGGGAGAATGTGCAACTCCACACGGGCAGTCACCTGAAGGTGGCATTGAACCCAGGTTCCTGGCGCTTTGAGGCAGCAGTGCTAACACTAACCACCGTGACCTCCCCTGTGGTGAGCCTGGTACAGAGTGGCTGCGGCATATTTAATTAGGTGGCGGGTTGGCACACATAATTAAAAGGCTCATATCACCCCGCTCTGGTTGGAGAGGTAGGAATGCAGGCAGCACAATGACAAGCAAACTCGTGCTGTTGAATGATGGTGCTGGGGAAGTGGGAGGTGGGGGGGTTGTTGTCCTTGACTCAAGATAATGGTGGAAGGGTCTGGGAGCAGTCAAGAGCCCCTCCCTGTCCTCCCTGCCAGTGGCCTTCCCACCAGTGCACCCTGTGTTCACTTTGCACTGGTAGGTCATTGCCATACCAGCAGCAGCCACAGCCTCCCAGTAGCACTGCCACAAAATTTTGCTGCAAAATTTCAGTTAATTCATTTAATGAGAAAGCATTTTGGGACATCCTGTAAGGACAGGAACCCCCACCCCCGACAATGCAGCACTTCCACAGTAATGCACAGGAGTGTAAGCCTAGATTTTGAACTCTGGAATTGTGTGACACACACAGCCTTCCAGCTTAAAAGTAAGAGTATTCAGGAGGTGTTTGTTTTAAACATACAAACATGTATTTGCAGACCACTAATAAGAGCTTTGGCTGATCTGTTACCATTGGCTCCAGTCTGATGGGATTTCTACCATCCCCACACCTTTCCCGGGTTGACAGCATCAAAGCAAATCATAGACAAGGCACTAGGACCTGCCCGAGCAAAACAGCACACAATTAGATCAAAGTGTCCTTAGCTAGAAAGGGTGCATGTTTGATTCCTTATCAATGTGTCAACCAAAGACAGGCTGGAGAGCAGTAAAGAAAGGCTGTGCTTCCTGTGTATGGTCTGTAACCCTCATCTCATAAATAGTGCACCCCATACTGAGAATGTGTTGTTAATTTGCGCTTGGGTTATGATGGACTCCACAGCTGAAGAGCCTGCTGACAATATCCAGGTCTAGGTTCACAATGACCCCTTTTGAGTGTGATCTCAGGAGGGCAGGTATCTGTGGGATTCAGTCTTAGGACGGAACAGTGACAGTCAGAAGAGGGGAGTGGAGGGTAAGGGGTGTCCCATTTATATTTTATGAGTTTTATGCAATGTGCAATCGTCTATGTCTTTTTTGTCCTGAGCTGAACAGGTCAGATTGTTGCCAGTGGAGTGAGTGTATCCTGTTTTAATAAAGACCTCACTCTGAGACATGTACAGAGTGACTTGTTTTCAATACCTTAATTTCCGCCTTCTGTTCTTCAACTTCAGAAGAAGGACATTCTGTGGGAAAGAACAGAGTAATAGAGTGTAACTGGGACAATATAATTTGTCATCAGAATCAATGGAAATAAAAAGCTGAACAAGCACTGTCTACTGAGAGTGACCATGAAGAGTCTTTATGATGACCATCAAGCTCAACAAGAGTTTCTAAACTGGAAGGTGACATGAGGAATCGGTTTCACTCAATTCCACGCTATGTCTTTCCCTCCTGCCCTTGATGGATAGACCCTCCAACACCACTCGAAATTCCTTCCTTACTATTAGATCAGTGTAAAAATCACCTTGTACATGTCCCAATTTAAAATGTATCGCAGAAACATAGAAATAGCTGTCAGCCATTCAGCCCCACAGGCCTATTCCCTTATTAAGCCAAGGTTCATCTGTACTATAGCCCCTTCCACCCATCTTAGTTCTGCAAGCCTTAATACCCAAACAGAATAAAAACCCAACAAACAAAGCTCGAACGTTTTCATTTAACCCCAGCCTCAACAATGCTTTGGGAGACAAGCTTCCAAATTCTAACTAACATTTGTATGTTTCCCAACATCAGCCCTGAATAGCCTGTGCCTGCTTTAAACGTTTTCCCTTCCTAAATTTTAAATGTGAGCAGTTGGTTGCAGAAATCGGAAGATGCAAAGTTGCAGTTGAACACTGTAATTGTAAATTACTCCTGTAAAGACAGTCACCCTTCATTCTTCTCTATTTTTGACAGTAGACTAAAATTGGGAAATGACTTTCCTTTAGAAACCAAGGATTATAGACATTGTAGATTACTGCACTTTTCAAAAGCAAGTAACCAGCATTTATTCTAAACCTGGTTGGCCATTGGGGAAGGTGAGTTGCAGACTAACTGGAGCCAGGTTATGTGTACAAAGTGAGATTCGGCTGGCGACAAGTCGCTGATTGGTCTGTGCAGTGGTGACCAGTTATCAGTGCCAAAGGCCTTCTTCCTGCCAAAAGCTATGTGTTTGGCTCCTAGGGAGCCGATCAGCTATTGGGTATGAACAATATGACCAGAAGCTTTTGGACCTCTCGCAGTGTTTGTGGTGTCTTTCTCTCTGCACTTAAAAAAACTTCAACCTGAAGAAAGCCAGTTTATTTTCCCTCACCAGTTGCTGTAAGCTGTGGCTTTTAACCAATAACTAAAAAGGCTTTTCAATTTGTGAGCCAGTCAGTCTGTGCCACCTGCAAAGAAATGAAAAGTACCTGAAGAGAGATCAACAAGCAACAAGTCCTGGAAAGCAAAAGGATGATCTCAGTGAATCCTTTGGACAGGGGCCATTGAACTGTCTCTAGATTTGCACTCCACCCCATAACACAATTTGTTTTTGTCTGTCTGTATGTACGTTTAGGCTTTTTAAAAATGTGTTCATTCAGAGGATGAGGACATTCTGGGCTCGGCCAGCATTTATTGCCCAGAGGGTAGTTAAAAGTCAACCATGTTGCTATGAGTCTCCAGTCCCATGCAGACCGGACCAGGTAAGGGTGGCAGCTTCCTTCCCGAATGGACATTAGGGAACTAGATAGGATTTCCCCAACAATTGACACCAGTTTTGTCATCATTGTTAGACTCCCAATTCCAGACTTATTTATTAAATGCAAATTCCCCTATCTTCCGTAGTAGGATTTGAACTCATGTCCCAGAGCATTACCTGCACCTCTGGATTAATAGTCTAGCAATAATACCACAACATCATTGCCTCCCTCAGGCCTTTTATAAGAGGGTTAGAGTGTTAAGTCAGAAATATAAATGTTGCATGTTTATTTTTGTTTATTTGTGGGTGGAATCTGTTTATTTATACTAAACAGTGATTTTAGTTAAGTACAGAAACCTAGCCTGTGTTTTAAGGTCTAATAAGGCAGGCAAATTGGGGAATTTTTTTATACTTTGAGCAAGATTTTGGTGAGTTTGGGACTAACAGGTTCTGATTTCCAGCACACGTGTCTAGTGTGGAGCAACAGTCTGAAGAAGTTAATTTGTAGGGGAATTGGTATGAGATGCTGCACGTGTTCGTAATTTGACCACTCATTTCCCACACTCCAGTTTTCAAATCTACATAGACTGGAGAAAATGAAGCCTCAATTGTCCACTTGTCTGAACGGATCGGCAGTTTAAAAAAAACCTGGGTGTTCTCAATCCAGTTTCAGATAAGGGCAGGCCTCAACAAAACAATAAAACAGGAATCTTTTGTAAATAAGTAAAATTGTGTCTCACTGTATAGGAAGAAAAGGAAGGAGAATAAGAGGGAGGTACATGGAGAGGGCTAGTAGAGGAAGGAGTAGCTTGAGAAAGGAAGGAAGGGAGGGAAATGGTGTGGAGAGGAGGAAAGGAAGAGAAACAGGAAGCTGTGGAGATGAACGTAGAGAAAAGGAGGGAGGGTCAAGTTAAGCAGCGAGAGAGAGAGAGAGAGATATAAAAAGGAGAAGAAAAATCAATAGGTGGAGAGAGAGAGAGAGAGAGAGAGGAAGGGAAGGACAGGGAGGCAGAGGGGAAGCTGAAAGGCAGATAGAGGGAGAAATGGAGATGGGGGAAGAAGAGTTGGTGAGGAAGGTATGGAGAGAGGGAAAGGGACAAAGAAGGGATGAGAGAAGAACAGGGGATGGAGAAACAGAAATGAGGTTGTTAGTACAGAAAGCTGGCCAATGATTGATGTTAATCTAGATCTAATTGTATGGGAGAGGGGAGAGAGAGAGAGAGGTGGAGAGAGACAAAGATGATGAAGGAATGAAAAGTTTGTGAGAGGGGAAAGCAATGGAATGGAGCAGTTGAGGAGAGGATTGGAGACAGAATGGGATCCAACAGTGTTCTCCTACCAAAGACTTTATCAGCTTGTAAGAGATGCTGATTGAAATACAAACTGAGCTCTGTACCTTACATTTGTGTTTATGTTTACATTGCTTAGCAACTGCCGAGCTCTTTCACAACCTTCTCCATTATAACTATGTTCCCATGATCAGAGAGCCGCTGACACTGTACCGTTCACTTGTTCTTCTGAAGAGACGCTTCCACTACCTGTTAGATCAGCTGGTTTTTGTAGAATAGAAATAGATGCTTCTCCTTCTGTTAAACTAGTCCAGAGAGTTCCCTGTGAAATGAAAGACAGTGTTAAGAATCTTCAAAGAGACTTGATCTTCAGAGTTCTCCTGAAGAAAATTGAAACCCATTGTTTCGTCCAAACTTGTGAGTTTTGTTTTGTCCTGGTATGGTATGGACTTTGATCCATTCACAGAACCCTTTGCCAAGGCAAACTGGTTCCCTTTCCATTCTCAGTCTGAGTACCCTGGTAGGTGGTGTTATATCATCGCGGGCACAAACATTTCAAACTCACAGCCTTCCCCCAGAACAGTGAGGCAGAATGCAGCCAACTCAGATTGTAAACCTGAAATACAAACCTTTGTCACAGCTTTGTTGATCTCCGGGTTGCACTAAGGGTTTATATTCTAAGTGACAATGCCTTTATGATTAAAATAGGAAGGTAACACTCCACATTTTATACCTGATGCAGCTAATCCTGGTAGAGAACCGTTTCCCTGTCTGCGCCAATGATGCCTTATGAATGAGGAACTTAATGCTTTAAGATGGTGGATGTTGTGCCTGTCGATTGGATTTGTTTGGTGCAGGCTGACACCAAGTCCCTTCAATGTTGTTGCACTTATCCAGGTAAATGGTGAGTATTCCGCCACACTCCTTGTGTCCTGTAGGTGGTGGACAGGCTTTGGGGAATCAGGAGATGAGTTACTCAGCACAGAATTTCCAACCTCTATATTTCTCTTATTGCCACAATATTACTTTGATTGATCCAGTTCATTTTCTGGTAAATAGTAACCTCCAACTTCTTCTTCATGAAGGATTCAATGTTGCTATTGCCTTTACAAGCAGTAGGTGTTTTCACTCTCTTTTGTTGGAAATGGTCATTTCCCAACACTTGTGCAGCAGAAATGTTGCTTGTCACTTGTCAACCCAAGTTGAATGTTGTCCCAGTCTTGCTGCATATGGCCGTGAACTGCTGTATTATCTGAGGAACTGTGAGAGGTGCTGCACATCAGGCAATCAGCAGACATTCACATTTCCAGTCTTATTATGTTCGTGGGCGGAGCTGAAAGTGGTTGAGCCTGGGTCACAAACCTGTTCCAAGAGGTGCTCTTGTGGTGTAGTGTCTCTCCTCTGAGCCAGTCGACCTGGATTCGTGTCCCACCTGTATAATTAGAAAATGTTAAACCTGTCCAGAGATGTAATTGCACACCTCTGCAATGGCTATGTTTGAGTCCCACTTGTCTCCGAACTGTGTCATAGCATTCCTAGACAGGTTAATTCTAAATTCTATAACTACCCTGAGGAATTCCTGCAGTGTTTCCAGGGGCTGAGGTGATTAATCCCCAGCAACCACAATCATCTTCCTTTATACTATGCAACCCTCTCATCAATGGGCAGTTTGCCTCTGATTCCTACTGACTTCAGCTTTGCTTGGGCTCCTTGATGCCACATTCGGTAAGATGTTACCCTTGACAGGCAGCATCACCAATCTCGCCTCAGCTCTGGAACCTATCCATGCTTCAGCAAAGGCTGGAATGAAGCCTAGAAGTGATAGTATTGCTGGAACCCAAACTGAGTGTCAGTGAGAAGGTTATTGATGACAATCTCAATGCTTTTCCTGCCAGTTGCTGATAGCAGGATCCTGAATATTCAATCTTGACTCCTGGAGACTCCTGAACAAACCTACTTTTGTTGGCAACACCCACAGATTTTCTGACCTCCTTGCACCCCCTGTCAGCCCAAATGATTAACGTCAGGGCTGGAGCATAACAAACAGACAAGGTTCACCTTCTGTTCAATGTGACAAAAGCAGCATTTGATCTGGCTGAACAGCAGCCTTCGATGTGTTTTACTCAAATCACTGAAAATACATGTTTACTAATTTACCTTCCTCTCTGACCTCAGCATTTTTCCCGATTTCTCCATTTTCCTCAGGATCAGGTGTTCCAAGAATTCCATTCGCTGTTCCTGAGTTTGCTTCTCATTTAACTCCTGCCTCAGGTGATCCAATCTGAAATGTAAGATTGGACAGGCTCACACCTTTCGGAACTGGACACTCACCTGAATGAGGTCCCCATTTATTAGGATCTGTCTGTGTGACACTTATAAACCTCTGTATTGCTGATTGCACATGCACATACACATGTACACAATATTCGTCAATTTTTTGAAAATTAAAAGAAAAGTCACACCTCCTTTTTCTGTGATCGGATATAATGATTAATTAAAATAGAATCATTCATTGGTATTTGTAACTATACGCATGAGAAATATTGCTGCTGATGCATTTGGCTGTCAGCAGAAACAGCCCATTTATGCAGGAATATTTGAACAAAAACATCTTTGATTAGATTTAAGAGTAAAAATCTGAAAAAAACTCAATTTTTCCTCAATTCTTCAAACACAAACCAGCTGAGAAATATTAAATGTGAATGTCTTTGTAATAACAAGGGTAATATGTTACATCTTGATTTAAAATGAATCTTTGAAATATAATCTGATTATATTTGGTCTTCGGTTCTATCTAAGAAGAAGCATGTTGCAGTTTGATTCATGCCTACAAGTGCATCTGTTTGCCTGGATTGACTTAAAAGGTCTCCAAATGGACACAATGAAGAGAAACTCACAATATAGTGATAAAGAAGTCCCAGAAACACTTCATTCTCCTCCTCCACCTTCTTCATTCCCTACATGTTACAACCACTTCACTAAATTGTTTTTTTATTTGTGTTATTTGCTTCATGGGTCTTCTCTCCTCACTTTCTTGTTGAGGTCACTCACTGATTGCCTTTCCTGTATTTGTTTTTCTTTTGTCAGTTCGGTCACTCTGTTCCAGTTCTGATGCAGCCCATCCTTGAGGAAAGGTTCTGTCCTTCCTCATAAACTGGAGTCGATTCTAAATCAAACAGGAACTCTCCCAAAGACAATGTCTTTAGCCACAGGATGGGCTCTCTTCCCAAACTTGACACACAATCTATTAGTTCAAGTCAAAGTATAAAGGAGTGTTAATTGCCTTTTGAAATACACCAGAGGGTGAACTGGACAATTCACACGAGCTCTGTCTATACATTAATAAGAGGAGGCGACTTGCCTTTTTCTTGACTTCATGAGCTGCAAGACTTTTCTGGGCACTTTTGTGAGGTACTCTGCTGTCGCTTCTGACACAGTCTCCCTGTCTCTCTCCCTGCCTAGAGACACATGGAGATAATCCGGTAGGAATGCTGGGAATGGCATGGGTTGGTAGGTAATCACATTGCTGCAAAAAAAAACAGGATGAGGCACGCATGACCCAAAGACTAACTCGCTGAAACAAGCCCACTCTTTTTGATGGCTACAATAAACCCACAGAGGCCAGTATACTATCACCAAGTTACCCTTTATTTACCAAATAAAAACAAAGCATTGTAAACCAGAAACAAAAACAGAAGTTGCTGGAAGAGCTCAGCAGGTCTGGCAGCATCTATGAAGAGAAATCAGAATTACCATTTTGGGTCCGGTGACCCTTCCTCAGAACTGCTCCCTGACCTGTGGAGTTTTTCCAGTTTTTGTCATTCTTTATTTGCACACACCGAGACCTTGACTCTGATCCAGCTCCCTCAGAGCCAGCTCTCAGAGTGAACAGAACCTCTGACACTCCTGTTTATTTTCTTTTTCTTTTATCTTTTTGTTTTTACCCCCACACTACTGCCTAACTGCGGTCGTGCATATTTTTCCCCCAGCACCCATGTTGCGTGCGTGCCGGTGACATTCCATTTATTTTCCCAGCTTCCTCAAGAGCAGCTGTCAGAGTGAGCAGGATGGCTGACACTCCTGTTTATATCTGTCAGTCAGGGCTCCCTGATTAACAGCCCAAATCAGGGAACTCACATTCTATGAGCTCCACCTCACTGACCTCATTAGAAATCACCACAATGGCGACTGGATAATCCATACTGCTGCAAAGGTTTCAGACAGCTCTCCCAGTCTGAAACCAACTCATTCAGCCTCTGGTCACCAGACCACACTCCTTTGCAAAGTTAATACAAATGAACCTTCACTGTACTGTCTTCAATGCAAGAAGCTTCCTTACATTTGGAAAGCAAAATGGTACACATTTGGGACTTGCCTATTTTGTTGTTGAAGCAGATGTAATGCATATACATGCCTTTTATCACTACAGCTAACAAGGCCTGTATATTAATATGTGTAACCATCCTTATGTACAAATGCACGGTTCTGCAAGCTCATTTGACATTTTCTGGTTCATTCCTCAGGGCAGTGCCTCAGATTCAACCTCCTTTAAACAAAACTTGGAAGTTAAATGTCAGTCATCATCATCTGGTACATTCTTCCTGACAATCTTATACCAACCAATGCAAAAAGCTGTTTTTCTTTACACCAAACTTCTTGCAAATTGCCCTGATGAATGCAAGATAAACAGCACTGATAAAACACATCTTTTTTGTTTGAGCAATACTCACAGTCTGTGCTGATCTTTCTAGCAGAATAGTAATTCCTTAATAATATATTCCTGAACTTTCTGACAACAGAAACTAGGCTACCTGGTCTATATTCCCTGCTTTCCTATTAGGCTGACATCAGTCAGTGGTAAGTTAATGGAGTAAGTTACTCCATTCAGCTCAGTTCAGTCAATTCCTGTGGCTGTAATCCTCTTACTGGATAGTGATAGAGATCAGAGACAGGAAGGCATTGAATTTCGTGGCTGAGGAGGAACTAATGGGAGAGGAAAGAGGTGCTGCCTACGTTCCTAAGTCAGATTGTGTACAAGGCCTGCTATTATGAAAACAAAACCATTCTTGACATGTGGGATCAGTGCAAGGCCAGCATTTATGGCTCATTCAGAATTGCTCCCTGAAAGCCTGGTAGTGGGCCTTCTTTTTGAATCACTGAGGTCAGTGTGGTGAAGGCACTCCCACTGTCCTGTTGGATAAGGGATCTCTAGGACTTTGACCCATCAGCCATGAAGGAACAGTAATACACTGTACATCACTCAGCTGGGATCATGTGTGTGGTATGGGTGGGGATATTGGAGGTTGACGGTATTCCCATTCGGCTGCTCTTTATTCTTTCAAGGTAGCAGTGGTGACAATTTGGGGAAATGGTGTTCGGGGAACACTGGGGGAAATTGGAGGGAGCCTTATGTAAGACCTGTCAGTGTTCTACGTCCAGAGTGAATGACTGATGCACATGGTGATTGGTGCTAATGGCCCTCACCTTGAGCAGGACCTGCGATAATGATCAAAGCGTTCCAGTTTCCACCGCATTGTCCAATGATCACAACGGGTTTGAACCATTGAAGTTTGACATCTTTCTGTGCAACGTAGCCAGAGAGGGAGGGGAGTGACAGGGCTGCACGTGAGCTCTTGCATGGAGCCTGTCTGCTCCCATCTGCTTCCCTTATTTGTTTTACTTTTGCTTCTGCTCTTTTGTTTCACATTGTTTTCTTTCCTTTTGGTCTTTCCTGTCCTTCCTCTGTGTGGCAGGTTGGTCAGCCGGCCCAGTGTGGCAGCAAAAGTGGGCCACACCAGAGTGGCAGTGATTGTGTTTTCCTGTGTTCAGGGCAGGCGGCAGTGGATGCTTCAAGGTTGTTGCCCTGGCAAAGGGTGACTCGCGGCCTGGCAGCGGCCTGTCCTGGCAGCGGAGCCAGAGACTCTTGGTTGCAGGATGTGTGTGGCTTCAGCGCTGTCAGCCAAGTGCCCAGCGATGAAGAGATGGCGCTAAATGTTGGGTGACTCCTATGTTGGTGGATCTGGGGAGGGGGCGAGGCAGTAGAGGTCTCCCTGTAGAGTTAGTGCCAGCGTGGACTTGATTCAGCAAGACTGATATTCTGAAAGTTTTATTTCTTTCATTTTCTAATGTATTCCTATGACATATACTGCTGCACTCTTGTTTCTGCTTTTCAAATATTTTTTCCTCAGATCGTAAGTATCTGTGCCAAGGCCCCTTGTACCTAAGATGGTGCTGTAATGTGGTGACTGTAAACGTTTCACTGTACACATTTCAGTACATGTGACAATAAAGCTATTTCAATTCAATTCAATTCAATTCAACATTCTACTCACTACACTTGGTCCTTCCTGCTCTCCAAGGGGGGTATCCGGAGGAAGAGGGAGGTCTCCTGGATTTTCTGTTTCTCTTTGTCAAATCTCTTCAGCTGGTGTGAGAGGAAGCAAAATGTTTAAAAGGTAGAAGAGGAAAATGTCAAGAACAAGGCTGGCAAAAGATAAATTCCAGAGAGTTGAAAAAGCACCTTGCCAGATTAAACATAATACCAAATCGCTGAACAGTCCTAGGGACTAACAACAGGAATTATTTAAACAGGAAACGGAAAGGATAGAAGGCAAGATTAACCTGAAAATACCAGCAAAGAACAGCCTTTGCTATCGATGCAGGGTGAAGTGACCATACCTGATTCGAGTATCCATATCCGAAATAGCCATAGGAAAAGTCTATCGACATATCAAGACTGCAAATGTGCTGAAAAATTTAACAACAATAATTATTCAAGAGTTTCACAGAAAAATATTGTTAAAGAAAGAAATAACATTCATAGCTCACCTTTCACACCCCCAGCATGTCTCAAAGCAATTCACAGACACTCAAAGTACTTTTGACGTGTGGTCACTGATGTCTTAATGGGAAATACAACATTTCATTTGTGCACAGTGAGCTCCCACTTAAAGGAATGACTTAAACCATGAGGTAATCGATATTTGGTGATGTTGGTTGAGACATAAGTGTTAGCCAAGAACTAGGAGAGCTGCCTGTTCCTCTTTAGCACGGTGCCGTGGGATTCTTTACACTTGCCAGTGAGGGCCTTGGATTATTGTCCCCTCCCTCTGTAAAAAAAACACCTCTATCATTCACTCAGTAATACCATTCCAGATCACATACTCAGGTCTCGAAATTGGAGTTTAAACCCATGACTATGCAATCCCAGAGATTAACGTTCAATCCCTAGAGTCGCCCAAAATGTTGGCAACCCGAAGTTATAGGGAACTAGTAAGGAGCTCCATCTGTAAAGTTATCATACAACACTGGCACACAAACAGACACACTCATGATTTAACTTTATTCAAAACATCTGCCTGAATGTGATGCACAGAGCGTGATTTATAGATGTCAATACTTTTTAAGAGTTTTTGGATTTTAAACTAGTGGCATATGGGTGCTTTTCTTTTGCGAAAGTATTCAAAAATTGATCAGGTTAGTTTCTCCAGGAGTATGACTTTAAACTTGTATTTTTCAGACTGCAAGGACCTATGGAATGTCAATAGAAGTTTGCTTATCTTCTGGAGGCTTGAGTTTGAGTTTAGAATGATTAAGGATTGAGTTCAGCTTAGATAAGCTCAGAGATCAGTAAATATTTGGTCAGTTTGAAGGAGGTCTGATGGAAATCAAATACAAGTCCAGTTCCTTTTAGATAAAGGGCAATGTTCACAGGAACCAGTGAGTATGTTACCTCAGGGAAAGAGTTTAGTTAATGAAACTTCCAAACTGGGAGTGTTTATTTAGAACTCTGTACATTCTAAAAGACTTGGGAAAGTCTAAGACCTCAGTTGTGTAAATATCCCAGGGAAAAGGCCTCATTACTCACAGGACGGGAACTCATAAGAAACAGTTAACTCAAACCTACAGATATGATAGGGATAGAATTACTATGGAATTTCATTAAAGTTATGGTGTTCATGAGCAGTCAGGGCTTTTTTTTGGTCACTTTTTTTTTACATCTTTCAAACTATGTTTGGAGAGCTCAGTTTGTTTCTTTTTAATTAATTTTGTGTCATAAACTTCTGTTGTATTTTTAAAACAGAATCTGCAGCTTTATGTGTTTCAGTGAAAGACTTTGACATTAAATCTTCTAAAAATCCAACAAGCCGGATTTCCTTCAGAAACGCCAGCTGGGATTGTAACAAGCCGGATTCATTCTTTTAAATTCCCACAACATTTGAACTGGGAAGGGAAACTTAATGCACAACCTGTAAATGACGTTATGTTTACATTCTACCCTCAGCATCACCTATCCCAGTGACCTGGTCCCTATGTTCCCGAAAACTGGAAAATCCATGACCAAGGGTCACCGTCTAAGGCTGCGGAGTTAACCATTTAGGACTGAGATGAAGTGAAATTACTTCACCCAGAGAATGGTGAGCTTGTGAAATTTGCTAACATAGAAGGTGGTTGAGACCAAAACATTGAATATTTTCAAGGAGGAGTTAGATATAGCTGTTAGGACAAAAGGGATCAAAGGATTTGGGGGGAATACGGGAACAGGGTACTGGGTTAGTTGATCAATAATGATCATGTAGAATGGTGAAGTAGGCTCGAAGGGCTGAATGATCGACTCCTGTTCCTATGTTTCTATGTTTCTCTGCAAATACTCACCAGATTCTTGATCCCTAGTTCATACGTGTCCGAGACAGAAACTTGCTGAAAGACAAACAGACCCAATGATGACTGTTCCACACAAGAATAACTTGCACTGATATAGCACACCTTTAACAAAGCAATGAAATGCCTACAAAGCATTCGGCAGAGGCTGGCTGAGGCAGAAGCAAATTAATAGTTGGCTCACTCTGAAATGGAACGTTTCGGAGGGAATTCAAGAGCAGTGAGCTCGGGAGGCAGGGGGTGCTGAAGCAGATGAGGACATCAACATTAATGGTGAAGTGACGGGAGGGAGAGTATTTATGAGCACACCCCAATTATTGATAACCCTATACACAGTGGCCATGCCCACAGCCCAAAATTCTTAATAATTTTATGTGGCCCAATGGATTGTCTTGTTTAGATGGAGCAGTGATGAGGAAGGAAGGTACTGGAGGAAGCAATTCAGCTATTCAAGCTCAGGTCTGTCACTGTTCAGTGAATCATGGCCGATCTGCCACATAATTCTATTTAACTATCTTTGCCTCATATTCCCTTGATATCTCTGGTGGACTAAAATCTATCAATAGATGTCCAATTGACACAGGACCAGTTGCTGCTTCCAGAAAAAAAAAATCCCAATTCCTTTACACCTGGAAAGTTTTCCTAACTTCATTCTTGAAAGGTCCAGTTTGAATTTAACGATGTCCTCGAGTCGTTAACCAGTCACAACAGTTTCTCTCCATTCACCCAACTATTCTGCTTCATATCGTGAAAGCTTTGAGCAACTTATCTCTGAAGTTGCATAATCCAGAGAATACAAAAGTTACTTCTGGACTTGTTCCTTTTAATTGAACAGATGGAGGCCAGTTGTCATTCCGGGAAATGGGCAATGCACTGTCTCCAAGGCCAAAACATGCTTCCTAAAAGGGCAGGGCCCGGAAATGATTGTTTCAAAGCTGACTGGTGCTGCAATAAGAAGTAATGCTTTGTGGGACATGGCACCACAGAGTGTCTGTTGATCCAGCATGCTGCAGCTTTAGAGAAAGGGAATCCTTACTTGGTCTCTCCTCCACGTTACCCTAGACCTACAACATGGTCATCAACTCTGAACTGCCCAAGTAAGGGATGGGCAATAAATACTGGCCCAGCCAGAAAGTTCACATCCAATGAACAAATTTGGAAAAAAAAACTCTGCGCTCTTGACTTCTGTGGGGAAGCTACACATCTTGGTAAACAAAGATGGGACAATAGTTAAAGGAGAATGACTGAACTCCCCCCTCTATTCTACCCACCCACCCCTCCCCTATACCTTTCTAATTGGCCACAAATTGCGAGGACTCTGAGGACTGTCAGTGGTCTAATGGAAGAGGCTATTCTTTGTTCCATTCCTCCTGCCCCTTACCTGCCAGCTCAGTCAGACCAGGCCAGTTTGGGAGAGCCAATCAAGGGCAAGACTAGAGAATGATGATGTGCAGTTTTCTTCCTAGCCATCTCCCCTCCTTTGAGTGCACTGTCTCCTTGAAATGTGCTCTGTCGGCCATTATCTGTGTTTGAGTGTTGATGGGAATATTCTTGTCTGCCCCCACCCACACACAGACTTTGGGTAGAATAGTGACTCAGAACAGGAGTTTGGTTCTCACAATTCCACTACCTAACAACGTGCAACCTCACCCCCAACACACCTACACCCATCCCCTCACCCCCTGCCACCAGCATACCCCCCAGTCCCAGGCATTAAGAAACTACCTCCATGACCTTAAGGTCACTTGGCTAACTTGACGTAGGACAACAAATAGAATGGACTTTCCGCTTTGTATGGATTAGTTACTCAAACGTGTGACCTGTTACGGGAACAGGATGCCTCATACAACAACAACATGCATTTAACAGCTTAACACATTGTGCAAGAACCTTATTAGGGTCAGTGTGTCACAGAATCACTTTGGACAGCTGACCAAAATGTAGCCAATGAGATAGGAATTCAGGAGAAGAGAACAGGAGGATTGAGAAGAGAATTCTGGGGCTGATGACCTCAACAGCTGAACATGGCCATTGATAGTGGAGTGAATGAAACTTCTAGAAGCTTCGTCACCAGTTGCCTTTCAGCCTCAGATATGGTCATGATGGTTGTTACATGAAGAGACTTACTTGGACAATGTCAATAAGCTGGAGATTTGTTCGCCCGAGGAGTTTTTGGCTGTCACTCTGTCGCTCAATCCCCAGTAGCTCAACAATGACCTTGTTCCTTACATCGTTCTTCCCTCTAGGAATCTAGCAGAGAGTGAGAGTTAAAGGGACAAATCGAAATACTTAGTTGGTTTCCCTCCAAAAGTATATGCTCATCAATTAGGTGTTTTTATACAATACCTGGACACAGAAGTATTTGACTTCTTCAAAGGGAATGACCAGTTTTGACTTTTTCATTTTCAGGAGTTCCCTCAGGTGGTGTGGCGTGGTACACTTCATGACTTCACCCACAGTGATCCGGATAACCAGCACCATTCTCTTCTTTAGAACCACTGAAAGTTGGATCACTTAAAGAGAACAATTCAGTTTCTGAGAGAGGGTGGGCAGGAGTCAGTCAGTTAATACCCCAAACCAACCTGCATTCGGATGATCAGCCTAACATTTCCCCCAGGGTACACCTGGCATAATTGGTTCACTCCTCACTCATCTCACCAGCAGGTGGCAGCACGTGGCTCGTTGTTTGTGGCTTCAACAGCTTCAGATTTACCAACATTTTAAGTTGTCCAAGATCCCTGTTGCTTTGGTAACTACTATCCCAATGCATCCTGGAAAGTCCTTAACCCATCTGAGTACACAAAACACCTGATATCCTTACAATTTGCAACTTCAGGAGACCAATCTCCATGGAGAAGGCTTATTTCATCCCAGCTTTCTAAAATATCACCTCCACGATCTCCCCAATGGTCCTCTTAGCCCGACTCTGCATGAATCTAATTTTTGACTTCATCCCTCTTGCTAGTGTTGTTTGCCAACTCCTGAACACAGTGGATTAAAACTGAGGTTTCAATAGACAAAAGGACAATAGTATAACTCACTAGGTTATTGTCAGAGAGAAAAGGTCGATCAAACATCTGAGAACAGTCAAGCCTTCAGCTGATAAAAAGGATACAAGTATTGGAAAAGTCTTTACAGTGTTTTATATGAAACACCACACAACCAACCTGCAATGAAAAATGGAAAGTCATTAAGTTGAAGCAATGCCATAAGTTCAGCCTTGTTAGCACAACTGGTCACATCTCTCCCTTGAGCCAAGTGGTCTGGGTTCAAGTCCCAATTCAGGATAAGACCTGGCCAAACAAGATGATTACCGACCCAACATTCCTTTGGTGGTCAGTCAGAGCAGTCTCCTGTTAGTTCCCGCAGAAGGGAATGGGCGAACATTACATTAGCATTTGTTTTGGGGAGATAATGGCCCAGTGCTGTTATCACCAGACTATTAACCCAGAGACCCAGGTAATGTTCTGGGGTGGGTTCAAACCCCACCAGGGTAGCTGGTATAATTTGACTTCAGTCAAAAAAAAGGTCTGGAATTAAGAGTCTATTGCCAACCATGTAACCATTGACAATTGTTGGAAAAATCTGTTCTGGTTCGCTTATGTCCTTTCAGGTAGAAAATCTGCTATCCTTACCTGATCTGGCCTACGTGGGACTCCAGACCAAGGAGCCCAATATGGCAGAGCAAGCTGCTCAATGCAAGGGGCAATTATGTATGGGCAATAAATGCTGACCTAGCCAGCGATGCTCACATCTGACGAATGAATTTAAAAAAAGCTTGCCAAGACTAACCAAGTGTCAACACAGGAAAGTCCATGGCCACCAAAGTCACCTTGGACACAGTATCTAAAAAAAAAGTGAGGATCTTTTTGTGACCATCACAATGTCGGTTTGGTGAGCTTCAGATTGGTTCCACAGATCGGCGCAACAGCGAGGGACAAACGTCACGTACTGCGCTGTAATGTTCTATGTTACTGTGTGTCTACTTGACGCGAAAAATCTGAAACCTTTCGTTAGTGTCTCAGCTGAAAAATAAATTCTTCACGAGATTCCTGAAAACCAGAAAATGGAAGTGCCACTGACAAGAATCCGATGCACACAGAGCTGCTCTCGTCCCCTGCATAATCCAGTGGTACCAGGAAAAAGACACAGTGCTGAATGAGGGGCCATGGTTATAGTCGCATTCCACCGGACAGCCAGTGGAAACCCCACTGTGGCCATATCTAAGGGTCCCGATGGTGTTACACAGCCATCAGGCAGTTCCCCACCTGCTGTCAGAGAGAGGGCAGGCATTCTTCCATCCCAACAGCACCACTGGGAGCAGTGGCCATTGCTGGGACTGCAGGGATTTCTGGAGCTGCAGAAGGAGATGGAGGTCCCTAAAGAAGCTGAATGGGGTGGGCTGGCCCAAGCTGGTCAGCAAAATCCCAGCAAAAAAGACTCTAGCTGAGAGCCAAGAGTGGCTCTTCCAGAGGGAGACCATCAGTTTATACTGGGCCTTTCCACATGGCACAAGGGGTCACTCCGTTCCTGCCACAATTTTCAATGAGCTGAGGGGCTGAATGACAACCTCAGTCTTCTTCAGATTTAATCAGGGTGAGGAGGGGTTCTTCTTACCCCATAACTTCCCACATAGCCATATGGACTACCTCATCTCCCAGCCTAGTTTTAGGGTGAGAGCAAAGGTGGGGATTGATGGAAAGCATGATATTTTGTCCATCTTGTGAGTACACCATTAACATTGTGTAATATAATGGACTTGAATGGGTGAAAATTGGGCCTGTACAAGGTGCCAGCTTATCAGAATCTGCATTGGAGATTTCCATGGTCTGGTGTAGGGCCCTGTGGCACTATGGTAGTGTCCCCAGCGATGGACCGGAATGCACAGGTTCAAGTCCCACATGCCCCTCTGGTGTTTGAGCTTGTGTTCCAAATTTCTTTTTCAAAATTATCCTTCGTTTGTGTGAATCATAGTTGAAAACCTTCGAAAAGTTGAGAATTATCCTTCTAGTATCCTCCTAGGGCAGGTATAGGGAATGCTGGATGGCTAAAGAAATTGAGGGTTTGGTTAAGTAAAAGAAGGAAGCATGTGTAAGGTATAGACAGGATAGATCAAGTGAATCCTCAGAAGAGTATAAAGGCAGTAGGAGTTTACTTAAGAGGGAAATCTGGAGGGCAAAAAGGGGACATGAGATAGCTTTGGCAAATGGAATTAAGGAGAATCCAAAGGGTTTTGACAAATACATTAAGAACAACAGAGTAACTAGGGAGAGAGTAGGGCCCCTCAAAGATCAGGAATGTGGCCTTTGTGTGGAGCCACAGAAAATAGGAGAGATACTAAATAAATATTTTGCATCAGTATTTACTGTGGAAAAGGATATGGAAGATGTAGAATGTAGGGAAATAGATGGTGACACCTTGCAAAATGTCCATATTACAGCGGAGGAAGTGCTGGAAGTCTTGAAATGCATAAAGGTGGATAAATCTCCAGGATCTAATCAGGTGTACCTTAGAACTCTGTGGGAAGCTAGAGAAGTGATTGCTGGGCTTCTTACTGAGATATTTGTATCATCAATAGTCACAGGTGAGGTGCTGGAAGACTGGAGGTTGGTTAATGTGGTGCCACTGTTTAAGAAGGGTGGGACAAGCCAGGGAACTAAGGACCAGTGAGCCTGACCTCGGTGGTGGGCAAGTTATTGGAGGGAATCCTGAGGGACAGGATATACATGTATTTGGAAAGGCAAAGACTGATTAGGGATAGTCAACATGGCTTTGTGCGTGGGGAATAATGTCTCACAAATTTGATTGAGTTTTTTGAAGAAGTAACAAAAAAGATTGATGAGGGCAGAGCAATAGACGTGATCTATATGGACTTCAGAAAGGCATTCGACAAGGTTCCCCATGGGAGACTGATTAGCAAGGTTAGATCTCAAGGAATACAGGGAGAACTAGCCATTTGGATACAGAACTGGCTCAAAGGTAGAAGACAGGGTGGTGATGGAGGATTGTTTTTCAGACTGGAGGCCTGTGACCAGTGGAGTGCCACAAGGATCAGTGCTTGGCCCACTGCGTTTTATTATTTACATAAATGATTTGGATGTGAGCATAAGGGGTACAGTTAGTAAGTTTGCAGATGACACCAAAATTGGAGGTGTAATGGACAGCGAAGAGGGTTATCTCAGATTACAACAGGATCTTGACCAGATGGGCCAATGGGCTGAGAAGTGGCAGATGGAGCTTAATTCAGATAAATGCGAGATGCTGCACTTTGGGAAAGCAAATCTTAGCAGGACTTATACACTTAATGGTAAGGTCCTAGGCAGTGTTGCTAAACAAAGGGACTTTGGAGTGCAGGTTCATAGCTCCTTGAAAGTGGAGTCGCAGGTAGATAGGATAGTGAAGAAGGTGTTTGATATGCTTTCCTTCAGTCAGAGTGATGAGTACAGGAGTTGGGAAGTCATGTTGTGGCTGTACAGGGCATTGGTTAGGCCACTGTTGGAATATTGCATGCATTTCTGGTCTCCTTCCTATTGGAAAGATGTTGTGAAACTTGAAAGGGTTCAGAAAAGACTTACAAGAATGTTGCCAGGGCTGGAGGATTTGAGCTATAGGGAGAGGCTGAACAGGCTGGGGCTGTTTTCCCTGGAGTATCGGAGGTTGAGGGGTAACATTATAGAGGTTTACAAAATCATGAGTGGCATGAATAGGACATGCCTGGGGTGGGGGAAGTCCAGAACTAGAGGGCATCGGTTGAGGGTGAGAGGGGAAAGATATAAAAGAGACCTGTGGGGCAACTTTTTCACACAGTGGGTGGTACGTGTATGGAACGAGCTACCAGAGGAATTGGTGGAGGCTGGTACAATTGCAACATTTGAAAGGCATCTAGATGGGTTTATGAAAAGGAAGGGTTTGGAGGGATATGGGCCGGGTGCTGGCAGGTGGGACTAGATTGGGTTGGGATACCTGTTTGGCATGGACTGGTTGGACAGAAGGGTCTGTTTCCATGCTGTACGTCTCTATGACCGTACGATTCGATTTGCCCTGAATATATTATTCTCAATTGCTTAAAGATGATCAAATTACTTTAAAATGAAGAATTACTTCAAAATTTCTCTCTTCACTTTCCCTTATTAATTGTTGTCACACCCTTTTCAACAATATCTATGATTCAGGTCCGATCTGAGGTAAGCCTGCCTTTTGTTGATTAAATGGCATGACATTGTTATCATCTCTTTCAGGATATTTCAGTTGTGCAATCTAAATTAGATTTTCACTCAACTCAATGACATTTTAAAAATAAACTGATTTTCTTCTTTTGATTTCTGACTCTCATTAGTTACATTATGTTGTCATTTTAGCAATTCTGGGAAGTGAATGCAGGATCATGGCAATGCTAATGGGCCAGTAATAGCAAGCCCTGGTCTAATGATCTCGGACATGAGTTGAAATCTCTCCAAAGCAGGTCGTGCAATTTAAATTGAATGAAATCTGGAATGAAATGCAAGTATAACAGCAAGCATGATGATTCTCAGAAAAATCCACAGCTTTCACTAATGTCCATCTAGGAAGGGCTCTTAACTGCCCCCTGAATTAGGATGGCAAGGTCAAGGGGAGTTAGGGATCTGCAATAACCACATCCCATCCTAGAATAAAGGAAAAATAATCCCTTACGTATATCAAACTTTGCAGCTATTCCCAATAAAGTTAAATGATGTTTGTTCGCTAAATATCATGATTTAAGCCTTCAAAGCTTCTCAGGCTAGAAGTTTTCTATAAATGTAAGAATTTTCACTCTTCCTCTAAGGGGCTTAGCTTACATTCGATATCCAATACCGTCTGCTATTTCCCAGGTTCCCCATGTTATTATGCCCTTTGTGGTTTTGGTGAGAGTCTGCGTGTTCTTCTGTTTTCACTCTGTTCCTTTCTTTCCAACTGATTCAATGTATTGAGACAGGGTTGCTATCCTGTTATCCTGTTGCTGCTTCTTGCACAGTAGCTGACTGGCTCAGTGCGTTTTGGAGCTGCTGAGTAATTAAAGATACCCTCACAGTTTTCTGGGTGCGGTTTATCTTTCTCTTTTCTTGTCCTTGGCCGGCTGCGGATTTTGTGGCTTTTCTTCCCACAAAGCACTGCTTTTCAGCAACCTGTACGTGACAGTGGGGCCCACGGCTGCAGCCATGTTTGGTTCCCAGTGTTGGCAGCCTCTTATGCTCTTGTGACTGTGTTCACTTGAACTACCTCAAATGCCTTGTATTCGCTGCCACCCATCTCCCTTATTGGCATAAGTCTACGACAGGGGTGCCCAATTTGTGTCTTAATGGGCAAAGCCTATCTCCTGTTTCAGTTAACCCAATCAGGTACTAATATCTGATACAACATTGCCCATTACCCTGGTCCCAGGAAAGCAACAAACTGGGTGGGACTCACAAGACGGTTACAGTCCATCCACTTATTGTCTATCTATGGTCCGATAAATGCTTAATTGTGCTTGTTCACTGCCTCCTCAGTCCTCGCACAGTCATTTGACTCATGGTTTGGTGAATATGCTCCAGACTGCACTCCCCACAGTGCCATCACTCTCACTAGTAGTCAATGCCGATACTGGTTTGCCAGTGCCTTCCCCCTGGAGGATCCCTGCCTTCTCTGACTTTGTTGGTTGGCCACCTGAAACCTCCCCAACATATGCACCTCCCTCTTAATCCCACCCAAAGCAATCTCAAGTGGAGCACACGGCCTGGTGTGTGAATGATCACCGAGACTGGGGCAAATAACTCACCGGGTCATCCACAGCTATTAGATGGGCTTGGGAACGAGCCGCTGCATCGGCTTCATCTTCTGCTTGAGTCGGAATTCCCATGAAACGCTGTAAGAAGATAATGAGACAAAGTGAGATCAGAGTCGAAGAATGTGGTGCTAGAAAAGCACAGCAGGTCAGGCAGCATCCGAGGAGCAGGAGAGTTGACGTTTCATTCCTGATGAAGGGTTGATGCCCCAAATGTTGACTCTCCTGCTCCTAGGATTCTCCCTGACCTACTGTGCTTTTCCAGCACCACACTTTTCAACAACGATGCAAGAGGATAATATCAGGGTGAGAGCCTTGCGCCATGCAGTATTTGAAATGGTTAACCAGTAACTGCAACCCCTTGAAGACAATGGCTCAGAGATTCTCAGAAAAGATGAGGTTTACCTCTGAGGGTGATGATGTACTGAGAGAGAGAGAGGACCTGGGAACAATTCCATTGACTCCCTCATTCTGGAGGGAGTCAAGTTAATGATCATAAATCAATATCCATTTTTAAAAAAGTCTGGGAAAGCTCTATGTGAAGAGCACTAAAGGTGACCAGTCATCAGAACATTGCTGACAAATGTCTTTTCATGTTCAACCCCCCACTGATGCCATGAAACGAAATTTGACATAGAGCCAGCTAAAGTAATACAGTATTAGGGCACGTGATCAAAACCCCTTACTGAAACGCCATAGGTTCTAAGAAGTAACCAAGAGGATAGAGAGAGAGAGAGAGAGAGAGAGAGAGAGAGAGAGAAAGAGACGGAAAAATGTTAAGGCAAGGAATTCCTACTTTTTGGATCTAGTTAGTGAAAGGCACAGTGGCCAGTGGTGGAGCAATTAAAATTGGGGATTGATAGGAGACCAGAATTGGAGAAATTTGGAGGATTGTAGGACTGGAGAAGAGATGAAAGGAAATTGAACACAAGGCTGAGATTTCTAAAATGGGGATGTTGCTGGACTGGCAGCTCAAAATGACCATGGAGTAATGGGTGTACGACATTAACTGAAGTTGCAAGGTTGTAAAATACATCGCCCCTCACCTGAATGAAGTTTACGATTGCTGTGGGGAAAGAGGGCCTTTTTGAAATGAATGTTCTGAATCATTTCAGCAGGGGCCAGGATTCAGGAATTCACCCTCAATACTTTACCTATACCCACTGCATAACCTTTCCACACAACTGCTATGGAGCAAACAATTTACCTTAATGAGTCCAGGGTTCTTCATGCTTTGAGACTGGCTCCTGTCAGAGTGTGAAATGCTGTATCTGGAACTGCTGGCTGTGGATCGCTTTCTATCTGTACCAGGTAAGATTAAGTTCTGAAATAACTTCTTGGGCATACTTGACTGGGACACGCTGACATCAAGGATGTCAGTACTCACATCACTGCGGCTGTTCAGAGTTGTCGAAGACACTGATAAAATGCTGCCAAAAGAATGGCTCCTTGGTTGTGGAATATGCAGCTTATCCATAATTGAATTCTGACAGCCTTGGATTCACAGATATTTGGCTCACAGCCCTTTTGTTGTTATTAACATTGCATCCAGTGCACACTAACTGACCAAACCAACTTGGCACATGTTTCTGACCCTCTGATTTTTTTTATCCATGCACCGGGAGTGGTTTTGTTTTGAAACAAGTAACCATGGCACTGCAGAATGTCGTGTCCTTTACATCATAATATTAATTCCAAATCTGTCATTGATCAAAGCAAGTGCTGTCTTTCAGAATAAGGTTCTTATCAATTCATTTGCAACACTCCCACTCTCTGAGCTGACCAGTTTTCAAAATATTTCAGTTGACTAGTTGGCAATAGTGAAAATATTCTTAATATGACATTGTGGTTGATACCACTCTAATGCTTTTACTGAATGTAGAAATCACAGAAGAGAAACAGGCCATTTGGCCCAATGGTCTATGCTAGGCTTCATGCTCCATGCTAGTCTCAACCCACTGCAGGCAGTATCATATTTCACCCCTCACTTGCTTATTTAACTTCATAAACTCATTGACACTATTTACCTCAGCTTCTCGAATGTGGCAGTGAGTTCCACATTCTCATCATTCAATGGGCGAATAAAATTTCTCCTGATTTATTGGTAACCTTTCTATCTTTGTTTTACTTTTATTCATTCACGGGATGAGGGTGTCATTGGCTCGGCCAGCATTTATTGCCCAAAGAGCAGTTAAGACTCAACCACCTTTCTGTGGATTTGGAGTCAGATGTAGACCAGACAAGGATGGCAGTTTCCTTCCGTAAAGGACATGAGTCAATTGGTAACAGACTCATGGTCATCATTAGATTCTTAATTCCAGATTTTCTTTTATAAAATTCTAATTCCATGATGGCATAATCTGGGTCCCTGGATTAACACCTCAGTGATAACACCACTAGGCCTTTATTTCCCCTTCTATACACAGTGCTGAGCTTTGGTCTCCCCACAAGTGCAAAGGTCTTGTCTACATCCCCCACAGTTGAATTGCTTCATAATTCTGGAGTTGAGACCTTTGTTTAAAAGATCAATCTCAGTTCTCTGGGATAGCATGTCTAACGTTTTGTTGAGCTTTAAATCCATAGCCCTCCCCCTGACAACCCTCACATATCATTACCTCATCCCCTATACTGAATTGATGACAACCCATGCCCCAACTCAGTTTTGGCTCTCACTCTCTCCATGCTAACTCACCTGGTATCCTCCAGGGGCCAAGCTCAAGTATCTAAATCAGCCTTTGGGATAATTAAAAACTCTTTCAGTCATTAAAAATAGTTAAAGTATAGTCATTGGTTTAATGTAGAAAACACAGGAGCCAATGTACCCCCTGCAAGATCCCACAAAAAACTGTCATCGTGACCCAGATTTTGGGTGAAAGAAAAATATTGATGGAAGAAATGCCCAGCTTTTCATAAGAAATAAAATAAAAGCTGAAGTATCTAAATCAGCCTTTGCTATCATTAAAAATACTTGTATTCATAAAAATCGTAGAAGAGTAGTCATTGTTTTAATGAAGGAAATATGGGAGCAAATGTACGCACAGCAAGATCCCAAAACCCCACGTCACAATGACCCAGATTTTGGGTGAAAGAATAATATTGATGAAGGACGTGGAGGAAGAACTCCCTAGCTTTTCTCTAGATATCATCATGGGATCTTTATGTCTACTTGTGGAGACAGTCTGTGCCTTGGTTTCACATCACATCGAGAAGACAGTTTCTCTGACTGGATTTCACCAGTTTCCCCATTTCCCCTCCCCCCACTTTATCCCAGTCCCAAGCTTCCAACGTGGCACCGCCCTCTTGAATGGTCCTACTTGTCCATCTTCCTTCCCACCTTTCTGCTCCACCCTCCTCTCTAACCTATCACTTTCACTCCCACCTTCACCCACCTGTCACATTCCCAGCTACCTTGCCCCCAGCCCCATACCCCCCTCCTGTTTATCTCTCAGCCCCCTTGGCCCACAAGCCTCATTCCTGATGAAGAACTTATGCCGGAAATGTTGATTCTCCTGCTCCTCAGAGACTGCCTGACCGGCTGTGCTTTTCCAGCACCACACTCTTCGACTCTGATCTCCAGCATCTGCAGTCCTCACTTTCTCTAGATTCTCTGAGTATCCAACATCCTCTCAGTGTTCCACTGAGGGTGTCATCTGACATTAAATGCTCAAGCATCTGGTCTTGACTACAACAGTGAAGGCATTTCTAATGGGCACTTCATTGGCTGCAAGTGCTTTATGCTCTCTGAGATCATTAAAGATGATATCAATGTCTGGGTCCAGATCGTCACCACATCATGTCAAAATGTGGCCCAGAATTGTAAGTCCCTCAGCCAAACATGATACTCACCCATTTACCCTGTGGTGGGGCTGGGTCAGGACATGCTTTGCACGTATGTGTGTGTTTGTGGAAGCACGTTCGGGACATTTAAATCACTCCTTAATGTGAAACTTGGATTTGCAGACTAGAGAAGGTCCTGTGTATTTGTGTATTTGTTTGGACAGCCAGAGTACCCCTTTGGAAGGATACGGTAGCCCTTTGGATTTAGTCCCTGGACACCTTTTACAAGGGGCACCTCTTGATTTGGTTTTCGGGGTGAGGTGCCCTTTAGGATTGTTGAAAGTGTATGTGAAAGTGCCTAAAAGGTGCTTAAATCCACCAGAGCTGTCAGTCTGTCAAAGAACTGGCACAGTTGTCAGGGATGTCACAGGTGAGTTGTCAAGTGATTTATTTTGTCTTAAAACATTGTCTGTGGAGTTTTGTTTGAAGGAAAATCAACTCCTTGCATTTCCCTTTGTCTGTTGACATGAGCCTCAAGACCACCCTGTCATAGGGTTTGTGCAGTCTGCCTGATTTTCGTACTTAACATTAACATAGTCAGATGTAAGTGAACAGTTTGATTGACAGTTCCAAGTAGTTGCAGAATATTAATTTTTGTCTTTGTAAGACATAAAGCAATGGAGTGCAACGTCTGAGAATAGTTGAAGGAAATTCAATGTTTTGATCTTTTCTCTGAGTGGTTTTTCAAAATAAACAGTGACATCGACAGCCGTATTGCTTTACTCGATGATAGCATGGCTCCTCAGGTTAGTCCATTTGGGATACTGGGTGAGTTGGCGTGGAGGGAGAGGGCAAAAGGTGGAGTCATGAATTGGCACATCAGCACCAAGTTGGCCCAGGATCCATAATGAAACATAGGTGCATGTGTTTGAATTAGGAACTAACGGGGGAACATGAGTGTGGACACAGGGGGAAAACATTGACAATAACATGTTATGGTCCAACAGGTTTATTTGGAAGCACTAACTTTCAGAGCAGAGGTCCTTCATCAGGTGATTGTGGCGTATAGAGTTGACAGTGTGATGTAACTGAAATTATATATTGAAAAAGATGTGGATTGTTTTTCAATATATAATTTCAGTAACCTCACACTGTCAACTTTTGCTATAATGTAGAGGAATGTAGCTGAGAGTGTGATAGATGGATGGAGGTGGGGGTAAAGGTGATAGGTCAGAGGGGAGGGTGGAGTAGATAGATGGGAAGGAAGATGGACAGGTAGGAGAGTGGTAAGGGTGGTGCGGAGTTGGAAGTTTGGAACTGGGATAAGATGGGGGGAGGGGAAATGAGGAAACTGATGAAATTCACATTAATGCCGTGTGATTGGAGGATCCTAAGGTGGAAGATGAGGTGTTCTTCCTCCAGGTGTCGGGTGGTAAGGGATTGGCGATGGAGGAGGCCCAGGACCTGCACGTCCTTGATTGAGTGGGAGGGGGAGTTGAAGTGTTTGGCCACAGGGAGGTGGGGTTTGTTGGTATGGGTGTCCCAGAGATGTTTTCTGAAGCACTCTGCAAGTAGGCGTCCTCTCTCCCCAATGTAGAGGAGACCGCTTAGGGAGCAACGCATACAGTAAATGATGTGTGGAAGTGCAGGTAAAACTCTGATGGATGTGGAAGGCTCCTTTCGGGCCTTGGATGGAGGTGAGGGGGGGAGGTGTGGGTGCATGCTTTGCAATTCCTGTGGTGGCAGCTCAAGGTGCCTGGAGGGGAGGGTGGGTTGGTGGGGGGGCATGGACCCGACAAGGGAGCCATAGAGGGCTCCCATCCCCCCACCACCCCCCCCCTCCCATTTATCTCTCCATCCCCTCGGCTCACAAGTCTCATTCCTGATGAAGGGCTTTTGCCTGAAACATCGATTCTCCTGCTCCTCGGATGCTGCCTGACCAGCTGTGCTTTTCCAGCACCACCCTCTCGACTCGAATCTCCTTTATGGAAAGTAGATGGGGGTGGGAAGGGAAATATATCTCTGGTGGTGGGGTCTGTTTGGTTGTGGTGGGAGGTATGATCAATGCTCAAGAAGGTATCTGCTGGTCTGCTCTCGTCCAGTAGGAGGCACGCACTAATGACTCACCCAGAAGGAAGGGTCAATCTGAAAGCTGGAGCCCCCAGTCTGGGGAATGGAGAACGTTCCTCAGAAGCTGATACATAGCCACAAGAGCTGGGGCTGCTGCAAGGCTGCCATCTCTATTTATAAAATGAAACTAGATCAGCCCAGGATGTGAAAGTTGCTTACGCCCTCAGTTGTTTACATGCAGCTGTTTATTGAGGTCGAAGTGCAGACGCTGTGGTTCGATGCTGAGTTGCTGCCCTGTGCTCAGCAGTGAATTATAACACGGAGGCTGGTTCACAGGGAAAACAAGTACAGTTCATTGTTACAGAGTTATTGAGGGGTGAAAGTAACTTTAGAAGTTGCAGACACATCCGGAGGTCGGTTTAATTTGAAGCCCAGTTTGGATCTGTCCATTGAAATCACCACAAAGGCGTCATTCAGGTGTTGACCTTTAGTCTGTCTCACTCCCCTTCACTGTCAGGTTCAATTCTTCAGGTGTTGCTTGCGCCAGCCTTTAATAAAAAGCGGAAGGAGACCACCCAACACAAGTGGGTCGTGTAACAACATGTTTGCTTGTCGTGGTTTGTGGAGTGGAGGTTTCAAAGGCGTTGCAAGGCTAGAGATTTTCTTCCAGTCATTCTTGAGTTGCGAGCATGGGTGACAAGGTCAGAATTTATTGTCCACTTGTTTTTTAAGCTGTTCTGTGAAAGTGAGAGCAGGCTGCCTTCTTGAACCACCGCAGTTCAAATGATGAGTGTTTTGTGAGGTTGTCAGTTTTAGGATTTTATCTCAGCAGCGGTGAGGAGAAAGGGCTGTGGGCTGGACCTTCACAATTGTTTTTGGCGATATGTCAGCTTCATTGGGTCTAGTGTGTTTTGGTGCCGCACATTACCAAATCCGCCTCATCACATGACCAACCCCTTGCCCTTGCTTTGCCCTTCTCTGCATTTAGCTCGATCCTTCCACTCGCTGTTCCCTGAACACCTTTCCACCACCAGAATATCCCGGAATGGATCACCATATCTGGTGCCGGTGCCATCTTTTAAAGACCATTGCGTACCTGGAGAATTATTATCAATATTGAGCGGAACCTGACATCTACCCCAGAGATGGCAGATGGGGGTTGGAGAGGATGGCACAGTGGCTCAGTGGTTAGCACTGCTGCCTCACAGCATCAGGGACCCAGATTCGATTCCAACCTCAGGCGACTGTCTGTGTGAGTTTGCACATTCTCCCTGTGTCTGCGTGGGTTTCCTCTGAGTGCTCTGGTTTCCTCCCACAGTCCAAAGATGTGCAGGTCAGGTGAATTGGCCACGCTAAATTGCCCATAGTGTTAGGTGCGTTAGTCAGAGGGAAATGGGTCTGGGTGGTTTACTCTTCGAAGGGTCAGTGTGGGCTTGTTGGGCCGAAGGGCCTGTTTCCACACTGTAGGGAATCTAATCTAAGCAATTGACACCCACTTGGCAGTGAGTAACCAGGAAATCCAGCTGAATGGGATGGTGCCAAGGTGGTGCACTCAATGCCTTCCCCCAGGACAATGCCAGTCTGCTCCGACGTTGCTACCTGGAGGGATGTACAGCGCTGCATCTGCATCTTTTGACTATTTCCTGATGGAAGGTATTTAAAAATGGATCTAAAGTTAACAAAAGCAGAAAGTGCTGGAAAAGCCCAGTAGGTTTGGCAGTTTCTGTCTTTGTTTCTGATTTACAGGATCCACAGTTCTTTGGGGTTTTAACCTAAACTTAAAGTTTGCACCAGCGGTATTACAGTGATCTGTCTGGGAATTGCAGTAGTTATATTCAAATTCAGAATAGCTGTGGTCAGATGCAGTTTCAGAATGGCTGTGGTTGTGTTCAATTTCAGAGTGACTGCGGTTGTGTTCAATTTCAGAGTGACTGTGGTTGTGTTCAATTTCAAACAAGATGTCAACCTGTAGATTCTGGAAGATGATTGGACATCCTACAGTCTCTCAGGCCTGGCCCATTAGGAATGAACACAAAAAGGTGGTCTTTTTGAAGTTGAATGTCAACCCAACAAAGAAAGATAGTGTCACATGTATATTATTTTTGATGCCATTGTTTATCCTGTATGAAATGGCTTTGTGTAAACTGTCAGCGATCATACCGATTGAAATGTGCAAGTAACCCTACTCGAAGATTCACCAGTTAATGATGGAAGTCAAAGGTTATCTTTTTAACTTGTCCCACCTCTAGCTCATCTAGCTCAGTAACAAATTTTGGTGGATGCTGCTCTTGTGTAGCAGCCTGTGGCATTTTTACCCAGCTAAGGACATCATACAAATCCATGTTTTTCTTGTTGCCCCAATGGCAATCCTGTGTTCACACTGGCCTTTGAAACTGAGTACCTACCTGCCCGCTCATAAAATGTCTAACATTACTATTTTGAAGTAGGCAAAGAGAATTGTCACCAATATCAGCATTGAAACGAATGATCTGGTCATGACTGCATTACTGTATGTAGAAGCTTGCTATGCAGAAATGGACCATTGCATTTCCTAAGCCCAACAGTGACCACACTTCACAAATACTTCATTCAGCATCAATCACTTTGGGATGTTTTGAGGTTGTAAAAAGCCCTAGAAACACAAGATGTTCTTTCTTTGATGTGTAAAATCAACATTGAGAAAAATCATTGATATAAACACACACCAATAAAAGAAAGTGGCACTGAATCATTCAGAGACAGAACACCAAGAGCCAAATAATGTCTTAGAGTTCATTCCACACCAGTTAGTGTATTTGTGTATATCACTGAAGCTGGTTTAACGCTATTATAACCAACAAGTTGAAGAGAAGGGCAGTGATATGGCATGGTGGTTCAGTGGTTAGCATTGCTGCCTTACAGCATCAGGGACCCAGGTTGAGTTCCAGTCTTGGGTGATTGACTGTGTGGAGTTTATACATTCTCCCTGTTTTG
The DNA here is from genome assembly GCF_020745735.1 of Hemiscyllium ocellatum. NCBI lineage: Eukaryota > Metazoa > Chordata > Chondrichthyes > Orectolobiformes > Hemiscylliidae > Hemiscyllium > Hemiscyllium ocellatum. The sequence goes on along the minus strand of NC_083407.1, from coordinate 102,570,881 downwards.
TGTATGTGTTTCCTCCCACAGTCCAAAGATATGCAGGTTAGATGGTGGTCATGCTAAATTGCCCATTATGTGCGGGCTAGGTGGATTAGCCATGGGAAATGCAGGGTTACAGGAATAGGCTGGAGGTTGGGTCTAGATGGGATGCTGATAGGATGGCTGACATGGACTCAATGGGCCGAATGGCTTGCTTCCACACTGTAGAGGTTCTCTGATCTACCTGCAGCACACACAAAATTTGGTCTTCCTTCAAAGTATCACTTTCAACGTAGCCTCCGTAAAATCCAGAGTTCGCTCCCAGGTTCTGGGGTCTTTATGCAGCAGAAGGTTGACATTTTCCAACTTCTGTTTTCACTTTGCAGGAGCTCTACCAGAAATAATATCCTGAGGAGAGTCAAGATGAAACGCAGGGCGTTACTGGTTTCAAACTCAACAATGTATGGAGGCAGCTACCTGGAACATTGCCAGGAACAAATAGTCAATTTTTTTGGCGAGTAAGTATTCAAAAGCATATGTGCATGTGATATCGTTGGCCTCATTGTGCCCCTAAGTAATATTTAAATGATCTGCTTAAGAAAGGAAGGGCTAAAATATCTCCCCCACAGTCAGCCCTGGAAACTGACGACTAACCACAGACAATTATTGTCTTGCTTCATGATATAGATGCCAGCCTGACAATCAGAAACCATGACACAGATACAGGAGCAGGCCATTCAGCCCAAATAATTTGTTCAATCCAGTTATATCATGGCTGATCTGCATCTTAATTCCATTCCACCTGTCTTGCTTCAAAAACCTTAAATAGCCATTCCTGACAAAAACCTTTTAATCCCCGTAGGAACAGGAATGAGCCATTCAGCCCCTGGAGCCCAGGTCACCATTCAGTAGGATCATGGCTGATCTGTGGGCTAACTCCATATACCTGCCTTTGGCCCATATTTAGTAACATCTTTGCTAAACAAAAATTATCTATGAAGAGAAATCAGAGTTAATGTTTGAGGCCAGTGACCCTTCCTCAGAACTGATGGTAGCAAGGGAAAAGTTATGTTTTGGAGGAGCCAGTGTTGGACTGGGGTGGACAAAGTTAAAAATCACACAACATCAGATTTTCGTCCAACAGAGTTATTTGGAAGCACTAGCTTGCGGAGCGCTGCTCCTTCATCAGGTGGTTGTGGAGACCAGAGCACGGCTAGTGCTTCCAAATAACCTGTTGGACTATAACCTGGTGTTGTGTGACTTTTAATGAGGAACAAGTTTTTTATGCAGACGAAAGGGTGGCGGGATGGAGGTAAGGAGTAAATGATAGGTGGAGATAGAGCCCAAGAGAGAGAAGAACAGTTGGAAAGACAGAACGAGTGGATAGCGATCAGCAAGAGAGAATGAAAAGCCATTTGCGTTAGTGGCTAACAATGGATTGTATGTAATAGCAGACCATGTGATAACAAGGCCTGGTGTGTGGGGGTGGGTAAAATAGGAGAAGATACCTCAAGGCCTAAAATTGTTGAACTTGATATTGAGTCTAGAAGGCCAGTAAGATTCCCAAGTAGAAAACGGGGTGTTGTTCTTCCAGCTTGTGCTGAGCTTCACTGGAGCACTGCAGTAAGCCTGAGACAGAGATGTTGGCTGGGGAACAAGGTGGTGTCTTGAAGCGGCAGGGAACTGGAAGCTCAGGGTCTTTTTTTGTGGAAGGAGCAAGTAGATGTTCTATGAAGCAGTCACCCAGTCGTTTCCCCAATGTCGAGGAGACCACTTTGTGAGCAGCGAATGCGGGAGATGACATTGTGTGAAGCGCAGGTAAAGTGCTGCTTGATCTGGAAGGTATGTTTGGCCCCCTGGGTACTGAGGAGGGAGGAGGTAAATGGGCAGGTGTTACACCTTCTGCTATTGCAGCGGGAGGTGCCATGTGGCTGTGGGAGGAGAGGTGTTGGGAGTGAAGGAGGAATGGACTAGGTGTCCGGAAGGGAAAAGTCCTTGTATAAGGCTGACAAGGGGGGGGTGGGGGAGGGGGGGGGAAAATATGTGTCTGGAGGTGGCATCCCCTGTGGGGTTGGCGGAAATGGTGGCTAATGATCCGAATAATGGATTGCGCATCCCGGGTAAAGAGAAGGTGGCTGGAACCCGCAGTCGGAAACTTCTGAGACTGACGTGAAGCATTAGAGGAATTGCAGATGTATGTGGGACTGGTCAAGGGGAGAAATAAATCCCAAGTTGAGGGAGGAATAGATGATTTCTGTGGGGCAGGTGCAGGCAGAAACCATGGGTCTGCCCAGGGAGGTCCTGTATGTAGGTTTTGGGAAGGAGGTAGAGGCGAGTGAGCACTCAATCTCCCATCCCCCGCACAGTTCGCAGCCCCTTCAGAATTTCTGGTTTGCAGGCTCTAGCTGCCTCCTCTTTACCGTGGAGCTGCAATCTCTTTACACGTCCATCCCCCTTCAGGACAGTCTCAGGGCTCTCTGCATCTTCCTGGAGCAAAGGCCTGAACCATCCCCCACCCACCCACCACCACCCTCTGCCTGGCCGAGCTCATCCTCACCCTCAACAGCTTCTTCTCTTTTATCTCCTCCCATTTCCTTCGGGTCAGAGGGGTGGCCATGGGAACTCGCATTGGCCCCAGGAATGCCCATCTCTTTATGGGGGTACATAGAACATTCCTTGTCCCAGTCCTATTCCGGCCTTCACCCACAACTCCTTCTCTGATATATCGATGAGATAATTGGTGCTGCTTCCCCCTCTCATCCAGAATTAGGGAAGTTTATCGATTTGGCTTCCAATTTCCACCCTACCCTCTATCTCTGACTCCTCGTTTCCCTTCCTCGACATCTCTGTTTCCATTTCTGGGGATAGACTGGACACTGATGTCCACTATAAACCCAATGACTCCCACAGTTACCTGGACTATACATCCTCGCAGCCTGTTCCCTGTAAAGACTCCATTCCATTTTCCCAATCCCTCCATCTCCGTCGCACTTGTTCTGATGAAGCCAACTTTGACAAAGGAGCTTCCAAAGTGTCCACCTTCTTCCTCAACTGAGGATTCCCAGCCCCTTGGTTGACAGGGCCCTCAGTCAGGTCTGACCTATCTTCCGCACTTCTGCCCTCACCCCCCTCTCTTCCCTCCCATAACAGCAATAGGGTCCAATAGGGTCCTCCTTGTCCTCACCTACCAGCATCCACATCTTGAGGATCATTAGCTGCTATTTCTGCCACCTCCAGCAAGATGCCACCATTAGACGGACATTCCATACACACACACATAACCCCCCCCCCCCCCCCCCCCCCCCGGCTTTCCACCCTTCTGCAAGGACTGTTCCCTCTGGGACACCCTGATCCACTCCTCCTCCACTCGGGGCACTCCCCACAGCCCCATGGCACCTTTCCCTGAAGCTGCAAAACGTTTAACACTTGTCTGTTTACTTCCTCCCTCCTCAATATTCAAGTGCCCAAAAACACCTTACAGGTGAAACGCCACATTACCTGCACTTCACTCAATCTAGTCCACTGCATTCACTGCTCACAATGTGAGCTCCTCTCGCCTGGGGAGACAAAGCATAGACTGGATGATCCTTTGCAGAACATTTATGTTCTGTCCACAGAACGGACCCTGAGTTTCCAGTTCCCTGTGTCTTTAACACCCCACCCTGTTCCCTGGCCAACATCTCTGTCTCAGGCTTGCTGCAGTGCTCCAGTGAAGCTCAGCACACGCTGGAAGAACAACACCCCGTTTTCTGCCTGGGAAACTCTACAGCCTTTTGGACTCCATATTGAGTTCAACAATTTTAGGATTTGAGACACCTGCCTCCCCACAGCCCAGGCCTTGTTATCACATAGTCTGCTATTACATAAAACTCCCTGTTAGCCAATAATAGTTCCCATTAGTAGCTATACATCCTCTCGGCTGACCGTTATCCACTTGTCTGTCCAGCTGTTCTCTCTCTCTCTGGGCTCTATCCCTATCTATCATTTACTCCTTTCCCCCCTCCCCCCACCCCATTTTCTGCATATAAACCAACACTTTCCGAGCTACCATCAGTTCTGAGGTAGGGTCACTGGATCCGAAACGTTAACTGATTTCTCTCCACAGATACTGCCAAATCTGCTGAGCTTTTCCAACAATTACTGTTTTTGTTTCTTATTCCAAACATCCTCAGTTCTTTCAGTTTCTAAAATGTTACCTACCTCAGATTTAAGGGTGGCAAGGTAGTTCAGTGGTTAGCACTGCTGCCTCACAGCACTAGGGATCTGGGTTCAATTCTAGCCTCAGGTGACTGTGTGGAGTTTACACGTTGAATTCAATTTGTTGTCACGTGTACCGAGGCACAGTGAAAAGCTTTGTCTTGTGAGTAATACAGGCAGATTGCATAGTTAGGTAGCATAGATAATAACTAATAGGTAAACTGCAGCAAAAGCACAAACACAAGTACAGGCAAATGTTAAGACTTTGAGAGTCCATTCAATATTCCATCAACAGGAGGGTAGAAACCATTGCGAGACCGGCTGGTACCTGTTCCCCGATGGCGGGCATTCTCCCCATGTCTGCTTGGGTTTCCACCTACAGTCCAAAGATGTGCAGGTTAGGTGGATTGGCCATGCTAAATAGCCTGTAGTGTCCAGGAATATGGAGATGAGGTGCATTAGTCAGGAGTAAATAGAGGATAGGGGAATAGTTCTGGGTTGGTTACTCTTCGAAAGGTCAGTGTGGACTTGTTGGGCTGAAGAGCTTGTTTCCACATTGTAGGAATTCTAAAAAAAACCTAAACTTAGTTCGTAAAAGCTTATTCAGGTTTTCAACAGCTTCCAAGGGGGACAGAATTCTTGAATTCCTCTGTCTTTTGCGTTTCCAGACAAAATGTTTCCTGACATGATTCCCAACTAGCCTTGCTCTTCTCGATTCCCCAGAGACAAAATTGGTTCTCATTGTCTACCTTATTAAATTCTTTTTCATCTTCTCAATGGGATCGTTCATCAGTATTCTATACTGGCAAAGCCTAGCTTATGCGGCCTGGCAGTACCGTGGCCTAACGGTGAGCACTGCTGTCTCACAACGCCACGGACCCAGGTTTGATCCCAGCCTCAGGTGACTGTACCAACTCCACGCAGACATTCTCCCTATGTTCTGGATTAGAGTGGTGCTGGAAAAGCACAGCAGGTCAGGCAGCATCCGAGAAGCAGGAAAATCGACGCTTCGGGCAAAAGCCCTTCATCAGGAATGAAGGCAGGGATCCTCCAGGGTGGCGAGATAAATGGGAGGGGGGTGAGGTTGGGGAGAAGGTAGCAAAGAGTACAATAGGTGGGTGGGGATGAGGATGGAATTGATAGGTCAGAGGGGAGGGTGGAGTGGATAGATGGGAAGGAAGATTGGCAGGTAGGACAGATCATGAGGATGGTGCTGAGCTGGAAGGTTGGAACTGGGATCAGGTGGAGGGAGGGGGAATGAGGAAAATGGTGAAGTTCACATTGATGCCCTGGGGTTGAATTGTTCCGAGGCAGAAGATGAGGCATTCTTCCTCCAGGTGTCGGGTGGTGAGAGAGTGGCAGTTGAGGAGGCTCAGGACCTGCATGTCCTCAGCAGAGTAGGAGGGGGAGTTGAAATGTTGGGCTTGAATGTTGAAATGTTGAAATGCAGTGGAGTTGATTGGTGCAGGTGTCCCAGAAATGTTCCCTAAAGCGCTTTGTTCCCCAATCCAGTCTCCCCAATGCAGAGGAGACCACATCAGGAACAACGGATACAATAAATGATATTGGTGGATGTGCAGGTGAAAGCTTGATGGATGTGGAAGGCTCCTTTGGGGCCTTGGACGGAGGTGAGGGAGGAGGTGTGGGTGCAGGTTTTGCAATTCCTGCGGTGACAGGGGAAGGTGCCAGGACGGGAGGGTGTTGGGGAGCGTTGCGCTGACCAGGTAGTCACAGAGGGAATGATCTTTGTGGAAAGGGATGGGGAGGGAAATATATCCCTGGTGGTGGGGTCCGTTTGGAGGTGGCGGAAATGTCGGTGGATGGTGCGGTTTATGCGAAGGTTGGTAGGGTGGAAGGTGAGGACGGGGGGGTGGGGGGGGTTTCTGTCCTTGTTACGGTTGGAGGGGTGGGGTTCGAGGGGTGGGGTGCAGGGTGTGGATGAGATGCATTGGAGGGCATCTTCAACCATGTGGGAAGCAAAATTGAGGTATATAAAGAAGGAGGCCATCTTGTGTGTTCTGTGGTGAAACTGGTCCTCCTGGGAGCAGATACAGCGGAGGTGGAGGAACTGATGATACGGGGATGGAAGTTTTGCAGGAGGTAGGGTGGAAAGAGATGAAATCGAGGTAGCTGTGGGAGTCGGTGTGGGTTTCTTCCGGGTACTCCACTTTCCTTGCACAGTCCAAAGATGTGCAATAAGTGGATTGGCCGCCCAAATTGCCCATAGTGTCCAGGAATGTGCAGGCTAGGTGGATTAGCCATGGGAAATGCAGGGTTACAGGGTGGGTCCCACTAGAATACTCTTCGGAGGGTCGGTGTGGCCTCAGGGCTGAAAGGCCTGCCCCCGCACTGTGGGATGCTGTGATTTCTGTGTCACTGGGATTCTAATCCATAACCCCTGAACTCGTCCTTTGAACACGTGTTCAAAACCCACCGTGGAAGCTGATGGAACTTAAGCTGAATTAATGAATCCGTGATTGTAAACTCAATCTCAGTCATGAACGCTTTCATTGATTGTTGTTAAAAACTCACTTAGTTCATCCATCTCCTTCAGAGAATGTCTGTCATTCTGACCCAGTCTGGGCTGCGAAGGACATCCGACCGACAGCAATGTGATTGGTTCTTCTCTGTTCTCTGAAATGGTCCTGACAAGCAATTTAATTCAAGGGCAGTTAGGGATGGTCAACAAATAATGGCCTTGGCAGTGGTGTCCTCATCTCATGAAAGAGGAAACTTAAAATAAATCAAAAAACTGGAGATCTGAAACACTATTAGATTTGAACTATTAGATTGACAAAGGGGGTCAATATCCTACCCCAATTAGTCCCTAGTTCAATTTCAATTGGAAAACATATTTTTACTGTGGCGGCAGTATGAGAATTAAAGTAACACCTTGTATTGTCATCAAATTTAACAAACAGCATTGTCCCACCATGATTAGAGTGGTGCTGGAAAAGCACAGCAGGTCAGGCAGCATCCAATGGAAGATCGATGCTTTGGGCAAAAGTCCTTCGTCAGGAAAGTCCTGTGAAGGGCTTTTATCCGAAACATTGATTTTCCTGCTCCTCGGATGCTGCCTGACCTGCTGTGCTTTTCCAGCACCACTCGAATCTTGACTGTAATCTCCAGCATCTGCAGTACCACCATGGTCTTGTCCAGTCATTTATAACTTATCTAGTGTGTTGAAATTATTTTTTACTTGCTCTCCATTGACTCCTATTAATTTGCTTTCTTTTGCAGCAAAGTGAAGAGAATTTTATTTATCCCGTATGCTTTGCATGACAGAGATGCATATGCCAAGAAAGCACGGTGTAAATTTGAAAGTCTGGGTAAGAAAATTGTCCACTGAGTGTATAGTTCTAGTTCATGCTGTGCTGCTCTTTTCAAATCAATTCTCTGATCACTCGCACCAAGAAAAGCAGACACACACCCCGGAGTGCAGGTTGTTAACGTGCTCATCTCTGAATTTAGAAGACTGTGGGACTTGATGCTCCAAAGACTTGAGCATAAAATGTAGACTGATGCTGCAGTACAGCATTGACAGAGTGCTCCACTGTTGGCAGTGTCATCTCTTGTTTGAGGTGTTCAACCAAGGGCCACCAATATCCTTCCAGGCGGGGTGGGAAGGAGAGGAGTGAGAGGAGGAGAGATGGGAGGGAGGGAATGTGGTGGGAGGTCTGAGAATGGAGGAGAAGAGATGCAGTAGGAGGGGAGAGGTGGTGAGGGGGAAGAGAGAGAGAATGTGCAATTTCCCTTGTGCTCCAGCGAATATTTATCTCTCAGCCAAGATTATATGAATGGGAGCTCGGTGTGCCAAAATTGACTGAAAGTCACTTCGGAGCATTCTGAATTCATGAAAGATTTTTATAAGCGTGGGTCTTTCCAAGTCTCTCACTGAGCAGTAATGTTGAAAATTAGTTTGGTGCAAATGATGCTGTCATTGTCTAACCCTACTTCCTCTGTAAAGTGTTGTTGATCTGCATGGTGCTCCCATGATGCTCTCTGACAGGACATTTGGCCTAGTAATGAAGAAACAATGATACATATCCAGGTCAGGTGGACATGCAGCATTGATGTGTTTAAGACAGTGCTGCTTTTGTTGGGATTAATGTGCAGGGACATCTTGTTGCATCTAACTGCTAAATAGACATGACTTAGCTTTGAAGTAATTAAAAAAAGTTTGATGAAGGGAGTGTGGTTGATTCACATAAATGTTCAGGAAGCATTTGATAAATTGCCAATTGTTCTCAAAGTTGGATTTCCTGGGAGTAAAGGGACAGTGGCCGTGTGAGTATGAGATTTGCCAAAGGACAGGTGGTAGTGAACAGAGGGAAGGATGCAGGGATGACCCCCAGGGGTCGGGTGTTGAAATGAATGCTGTTTGCGATACATTGGTGACCAGCACTTGGACATGTGCAAGATATAATTTCAAAGTTGACAGATGACAGAAAACTGGGAAGAATGGGACTGGATTTACCCTGGCTGGCCTCTTGCTTGTTCTCACTGGGAGAAGGACTGATCAAAGGATTGCATTACATGATGTGGATGACCTTAACAAGCTGGAGGTCAGCAGCACCAGAACCCTAGCATTCACAAGCAATTTGGACAATCCCATGAGGAAGTGTCAGGGTTGCTGAGACAGGTACACCCCTGTCACCTTTTAGATGGGCAAGGTTCAGTCATCCTTGAAGGTGGGGGAGCGGGGAATGTGTTGTGGGGGTGAGGGGATAGGGATCATGGTTCTGAAGCTGAGCAGAGAGGGAGAAAAATGATTTTGAGTTGAGGGGAGAGCTGCCACCAATGCACACACACAATAATCCCTTTGAAGGAAATATTTCATCCTGTGGGTGGCACGGTGGCACGATAGTTAGCACTGCTGCCTCACAGCGCCAGAGACCCGGGTTCAATTCCCACTTCAGACAACTGTCTGTGTGGAGTTTGCACATTCTCCCCGTGTCTGCATGGGTTTCCTCCCACAGTCCAAAAAAAAATGTGCAGGTTCAGTGAATTGGCCATGCTAAATTGCCCGTAGTGTTATGTGAAGGGGTAAATGTAGGGGAATAGGTCTGGGTGGGTTGATCTTCGGAGGGCCTGTTTCCACACTGTAAGTAATCTAATCTGTTTCTTCCCTGTCCCCCCACTAACTTGGGCAAGAACACAGCTTTCTCAGACCCTCACACATGATGGCAGTGGAGGTGTCTTGAGGGTAATGATTTGACAACAGTTGCCTAATTGTGGGCACCTCACCAACTGCACCACATTATGGGAACTGGGCTGGGAGTGAGCAGATCCATAGTAGATTAGACACCCAACATAGTTTACATCCCATCCCTCAACCACAACTTCCCCCCTCCTCCAACATCACCACTGCTGAAATGGTGGGGGATGGAATGTAAAACTCCATGAGTTGGGAGCAGATTTCGAGAGATACAGAACAGCATGAGAGAGAGATGGGCAGGTATATGGTGGACATCAGTGAAAGTGAAGAAGTGTGAAGTGATACATGTTGCTGGGAAGAATGAGGAGGAGTGGTATGAAGTGGTGCAATTTGGAAAAGGCATTTAGGAGCAGAGATACATTGATACGAGTCTTTGAGCTCGTGTTTACCAGGGAACAGAAAGGCAAGAGGCTGGCCAGAAAGGCAGGAGGCTGGCCAGATAAACCTGGTGACAAAACCAGAAAGCAGAAAGAATGCAATAAGGCCAAGTACTTACTGCTGAGATTCCTAAACTAGAGATTAGGCATTCGTTTGACTCCACTTTCAAGGAGCTATAAACCTGCCACTCCAAGGTCTCTTTGTTCAGCAACACTTCCCAGGACCCCTAACCAGGCAGGTGGACATCAGACCAGAAGAGGCGAAACATCGAGGGAAGAGTTACCTCACATCTTGGCTGAACCCACTACCTTAACCACATCGAAACATTCCGTTTTGCCTTCTCTTATCAGTGAACCATCCTCAAGTGGCATGGTGTTATATTTTCTTTATCTAATGATTTATTCTATCACATCTAAACTTCTGCATCTTAATAAAGTCAACAAACTATCAGAAAATGACTTGCAACTCATTATCTGCATGTGTTAGGTAACTGTAATCTCATAGCGCCAAGGACCCTGGTTCAATTCCCACCTCCAGCAATGTCTGTGTGGAGTTTGCACATTCCCCCTGTATCTGCGTGGGTTTCCTCCAGGTGCTCCGGTTTCCCCTCTCAGTCTCAAGATGTGCAGGTTAGGTAAATTGGCCATGCTAAATTTCCCATAGTGTTTGGTGTATTAGTCAGGTGTAAACATAGGGTCGGAGAATGGGTCTGGGTGGATTGCTCTTCAGAGGGTCGGTGTGGACTTGTTGGGCCAAAGGGCCTGTTTCCACACTGTAAGTAATCTAACCTAACCTAATCTAATCTAATCTAACAAACTTGCAACTCAGACTCGCGGTCGGACGTGGAAAGTGCAGACAATCAAGTTAGTGGAAAACAACATTTGGCTTAGGTCTTCCCAACAATGCAGGCAACACTGTTTTATTTGTCAATTTGTTCCTTTATAAATCTGCACCTTTCTTCTTCAGGTTATGGATTGGACAGTATTCACGAAGTTCCAGATCCTGTGGGAGCAGTACAGAAAGCACAAGGAATCTTTGTGGGTGAGAATCTGGAGCTATCTGACTGGGCCGAACGTAGATGTCATTAATCATCAATCAATAAAGTGTTACTTCCACTTTCATCATTGGGAATGTGGAGGCATGACACACTTCATGGACAAGGATAGAAAGCAGATTTGTTTTGAGGGCTAATTTTGGGATAGCCGGACAGATGGAGTTAACCATAATGCAGGAGCTTAATGGAATCATTTACACACGCAGTAAGCTGGAATGTGCAGTTGCTGACAGAACTGAGAGCATTCTCTCTTGTTAATGTATAAAATTGACTACAACGTCTAGTGTCTACACGTGTGCAGTTAAATACGGAAACACACAAGTGCCTATCAATGTTATCCTCCTCTCCCACATGGTGCATTGTTGCAGACTTTGCAAACATGATCAGCACAGAATTTGCATCTTAGTGTACAGCTCAACATTTCACACATTTTGCTGTATAAACTATTGAAAAAGTTAGGCTTTGTCAAATGAGGACTAAATTAACAATCTCCTTGGCCTGAAAAGCCTGATTTTAGAAGTTGTGTGTATTTTTCTGTCCATTACATGTCTAAAGAAAAAAGATATTTTTCAAGGGTATCTTCTTCCATAATTCTCAACTTCCACCTTCATCTCGTAAGCACCTCACAATATTTATTCTATTCTCCTTAAAATGGTTTGGGTAAAGAATGATAAACAGGACTTTCTACTCGCTGAAACAAAAACAGAAATTTCTGGAGAAACTCAGGTGAGTTAGGTGTATTAGTCTGGGGTAAATATAGGGTAGGGGGAATGGGTCTGGGTGGGTTACTCTTCGGAGGGTCGGTGTGGACTTGTTGGGCCAAAGGGCCTGTTTCCACACTGTAAGGATTCTTAAAAAAAGATCTGGCAGAATCTGTGGAGAGAAAGCAATGTTAATCTTTCAGATCCAGTGACCATTCTTAAGAATTTTGCTTTTGATTTCCAGTGTCCACGGTTCTTTATTTTATTTTAGTGCTTCCTATTTCCTTTTTCTTTGTCATCTGCGAGATGTATTCCATCTGATGCCAGAGTTATTCATTAGTTACTTGATTTGATTTATTATTGTCACATGTACCGAGATACAGTGAAAAGTATTATTTTGCATGCTAACCAGACAAATTGCACCTTACATAAGTATATCAGGGTAATACAACAAAATGCAGAATGTGGTGTTGCAACTATAGAGAGGGTGCAGAGAAAGATCAACTCTAATATCTGAGAGGTCAATTTACAAATCTGATAACAGTGGGGAAGAAGCTGTACATAAATCTGTTGGTGCCAGAATTAAATTGTAATAGTAATCAGATGCCAGAGAGTTCTCTGTATCCTTGGCAACAGCTTTCTTCAAGGTCAGTAGCAAACATTATCCTTTCATTGGGCCAGGAACTATAAAGTGAAGTAGGTGAAATCAGAAAGAAAGCTCCACCCATTCAAATTTATTTTCCTCTTGGTCAACCAGACGTAGTTTAAACTTGGGAAAAGCTTCAATGAGAGATTACTCTAATAGTTAAGTTTCATCAAAGTGCTGACAAGGATACAATAGGCTAAATGACATCATCTGTGCCACTTAGGGATTAGATACATTCTCCCTTAGTTGCTTCTGTTTTGGCAAAATGATGAGTTGCACATTATGAGATAACACTTCCCCGCAATAGTGGATTACTAACGTCTGGTCATAAACTTGCAAATACAAGTTGTTCTCCAATATAATGCATACCTTGACTTTGCAATGTTGTAGTTAATGCTCTGTGATTCCTAGGGACATGATATGGCAGTTGTGAGCTTTTTTTCCTTTGCTGGGTCAAGCCCAGCTGTGGTATTATGGGGAACATTTAGATTAGGTACCCTACAATATGGAAACAGGCCCTTTGGCCCAACAAGTCCACGCTGACCCTCTGAAGGGTAACCCACCCAGAGCCATTTCCCTACTCTATATTTACCCCTGACTAACACTATGGGCAATTTAGCATGGCCAGTTCATCTGACCGGCACACCTTTGGATTGAGAGAGGAAACCGGAGCATCTGGAGGAATCCCACGCAGACACAGGGAGAGTGTGCAGACTCCACACAGACAGTCACCCGAGGTGGGAATCAAACCTGGGTCCCTGGCACAGTAAGGTGGCAAAATAACTACTGAGCCACCATAAGATACAAGCTGTTCTCAATTTTGCTTCCAAGTTTTACGTCTTTTCAAAGGAAAGAATGTCATTTATATACTTGAAAATATGCAGAGAAGTGACAGATTATGATGAAATGTTTACCATCCATAGCACTGAACCTTGATGAACTGCTGCCACTGAGTGTTGGTGGTGAAGGGAGTGGATGTGGTGCTAGACAAACAGGTTGCTATGTCCTGGATGGTGTCAAGCATCTGGACTGTTGTCTGTGACCATGTGTAAAACCCACTTAAATATTAATTGGATTTTTATGGAACAGCTGCATGAGTTATTTGGAAAATTATGCTGTAACCATCCCTTTCCATCAGTTAAATACTAAAATCTACATATCCACACATCTTTTGCTTTTAATGTCTTGCTTTGGCAGTAAATTTTGTGAGTTTCCTATGTCTGATTCCATCTTGGGAAAAACAGTGACAGATCTGAGCTTTACCTATGCAGCAAAAGTAATCTCTGTGTAAGGAAATTAGTCAAACCACTTGAATTTTTTTTAACCATTCCAACACTACCTTCTCCTTTAGCCATTTTACTACTCAAATCATTGTTTGAAGTAATTTTTTTTTTCTTTTAAAACATAAAGGTTTTTAAAAATGTATTTTCCACAGGAGTTGGTGACAGCTATATTGTGCCTTACATCCCAAAATGCTGCAGTTGAAGCAGGTGCACTGTAGTCAGTTTTGCAGCCTAAGTCAGTATGACTAACTTCATGTATAAGATATTGAAACACTCTTGGTGCAGAGATACCTAAAGAAAGCTGCAAATGAATTGACCCTTCTCAGCTTGCCCCATTGCTGTTCCTTGTTGGGAATCTGTGATGAACCTGTGATCTGTCCCCAAGGTATGTGTTGTTCATGAAGGACATTTGAATCTATGTGTCTATGTTTCAGAACTGTTATACCTTCTATTCTTTATGGTATGTTTCATTCAATAATCAGTGTGATTGGGAACGATGCCAGCATCAGATGTGGGATATGTAGAGCTGGGATAGACTGCGTCTAGCAACAGGCGATGTTCATTAATATTCAATGAGTCACTGTGATCAATACCCACACTTCCCTTCAGTCCCACACATGATCAGGCGTACTCCCACCTTCTTGGCTCCTGTTTACGTTTGACCTGGATAGTCACTGCTTGGTGGATCTAACTTTCTATTCCCTCTAATGTTTCCTACTCCAGGTGGTGGGAACACATTTCGCCTGCTGAAAGTTCTGTACGACAACAAACTGGTTTCGGAGATACACAGGAGAGTCTTCCAGGTATGACCTTCTGAAGAAAGAGCTACATATTATAGACCAGAAAGCCAACATTTTCTGTGCTGAATATTCTGTAGCTATGTTTGCATTGTAACTATATGTGAACATCCGACACTGTAAATACATTCCCGACTGAAGACTTTGCAGTGTTACCACAGGCTGGAGGGTCTAATTACAGGGTTACATAGTTATGTGCATAGTTTACGAACTGTGTGTAGACAGGAAGATTTATTCTAAAAGTTAAGGGCAAAATATCCAACCGTAAACTTAATGTAAGGATTGAGTTAAATCTACACACCTTGGTTTAGTTATCTTTTGTCCCCCCCTCAAATACCATTAATAACATGTCACCTGAAGACTAAAATTGGTTGTGCAACACAATACAAAATCTCCCTGTATCTGTGCTGTTCTCATAAACACCCCCTCAGAATAAAGTAGGATATCAAGACAGTAGTGAGTTACTTTGAATAGAAAATATAGTCACTGTTTAGAAAATGCTACTTATACCTGCAGCCTGGCTTGGTCATAACTCAATGTCATGGAAGTGTCATTCGTTGCAACTAACTCAAACCCTCACTGAGTTAGGCTTCTCTGCAGATGAGAAGCAAATTCAGTCACTCGTTGTACACTGGCTGCCTCAGATGGTAGACTGGTTTGTGTCATGCAGTCGTTTTAAGGCAAGATGCAGTTTTCGGAGCTTGATCATTTACTGTTTACTTTACAGGATGGTATTCCTTACCTGGGGTCCAGTGCTGGGACAAACGTAGGCACTGTCAGTATCAACACTACCAATGATATGCCGATTGTCTATCCACCTTCATTCAAAGGCATTGGTCTGGTTCCATTTAACATAAACCCTCACTACCTGGATGAAGATCCCAACAATCAACACATGGGGGTAAGTGCTCAACATTGACACAAACTGAAGTGATACAAAGTAGTGCAGTCTGCTGTCATTTTGTAGGGACTTTGTTAATTGCAGAAGCTCAAGGCTGGTGTCCACACTGGTGAATAGTAAGAGTTGCCTGAAAGATGGTTGGAGTTGGCTTTCAGTGTATGTCTATAAAGAGACTTCAAGTCACATTTATAAATGATTGGGTGTTATGTTAACTACGCTTTTGATATAAAATCAGGAAGGTGAGCTTTTATGGGGCTACATGTATTAACTACTCAAATGGAGGTCAACAGTCCACGAAGTTGTTTTTCATTTGGAACATTATGATGGAGTGGACAGTTCAGCCTGAGCTTGCCTTGAAATTTAAGATTCATTTGGTGCATTTCTGATTTCCTTTCCTGGGAATTGTTTGATGGATGTAATGTGATTTGTTTCATTATCTCCCAGTACAAATGTTTGTTGCACCTCGATTTATCAAGTAAAACAATGAAAATATTCCTATTCATGAAAAAGAGTAGAGTTCAGCTTTGCCAGCTTCCAATGTAAGCCATGTTCATCTTTTCAGTGTCTCCCAGTGGAGAGGGTTCTGAGTATCTACATTCCTCTTTACTGCTTGAAGTGATATATTCCGTACTCATTACATCAGCCATATCCTGAGGGCTTTTGTGGTTCAGGGGTAGGTGTATACCTCCGAGTCAGCATGCCTGGCTTCAAGTTCCAGATGAGTGCCATAACATGTCTGAGCAGATTGATTAGAAGTATTGAGAAGCAGATGCTGTTTTTGGAAGGATACATCAAAGCTTTACTGTGGGCTGTGATAATCTGATGCTTATAATTGAGTTCCAATATGAATAACTGTTGGTTAAACAACGCCTTTGCAAATGAGCACACAGAATTTTTTAAAAAAGCAAATTGCACAGAACCTTTTTAAACCTGGTAAACCTGTCCAAATCTGAGCATAACACTTTGACAGGGTGGCATGGTGGCTCAGTGATTTGCACTGTAACCTCGCAGCACCAGGAACCTGGGTTCGTTTCCAGTCTCAGGCGACTGTCAGTGTGGAGTTTGCACATTCTCCCTGTGTCTGTGTGGATTTCCTCCCACAGTCCAAAAATGTGCAAGCTAGGTGGATTGGCCAAGCTAAATTCCCCATAGTGCTCAGGAACATGTAGGTTAGGTGCACATTAGTCAGAGGTAAATGTAGAGTAATAGGGTAGGGGAATGGGTCTGGGTGGGTTACTCTTTGGAGGGTCAATGTGGACTTGTTGGGCCGAAGGACGTTTTTCACACTTTACGCATTCTCTGAAAAACGGTAAGGCCTTTGAGAGTGCTTATTGAAAAAAATCCAGGTTGAAACCAGGAGTGAATCAGCTCAGTTATGTAGTGAGACCAAGAAAGTTGGAGTTGTTCCAAGAACAGAGAGGAACTTTAAGAGAGGTGTTTAAAAAGGTGAATCGTGTTGCTAATGTAGAGATGTAAACTCTGTTTCCATGGAGAGGAAGGTTGATAACTAACGGCCCCAAATATGAAAGAGCAGAGGAGAAATGATTTTTAAGCAGAAAGCTCTGATCCTGAATGTACTGCTGGGAATCTCCATGGGAATAGGTTCAGTAGTGATTTCCAAATAGGAATTAGATAAATACCAACATAAAGTTGGTAAAAACAAGGACTGCAGATGCTGGAAACCAGAGTCTAGATTAGAGTGGTGCTGGAAAAGCACAGCAGATCAGGCAGCATCCGAGGAACAGGAAAATCCTGCTCCTCGGATGCTGTCCGACCTGCTGTGCTTTTCCAGCATCACTGCAACATAAAGTTGGCAGGTTAATGGGAAAGGAGTAGGGGAGAGGGAATAGTCAGATTGTTCTTCCAGTCAACCAACACAGAAAAGGTGGGCTGACTGGCCTGTTTCTGTGGTGTAATGTTGTACAGTGATCACACATTAACAAAAATCTCCCCTCTGCTTATTAGGAAACACGGGCAAAGCGCATTGAACAATACCATGAGGAACCTGATACACCACCAGTCATGGTGAGTATTTTCACTACAATACTGTGAGCTGAAGGATTTTGACCAGAACTCCAAGTGTCGTCATCAAGTGAGTCATTGACCTGTACCTCAGAGCAGCAGCTCATGTCTGAAATTCCTTGCTTAATACGTCCTTTATCTCAGGGACATAGAGTGAACCTGGACAGGTTAGCAAAGAGAGTGCAACTGCTTGTCTTGTCCTATGAATCAGGAGGGTTGTGTGATATTAAAGAAGACAATCAGATGAGGTAGACAAGAAAAAGGAGCAGAAGTAGATATTGGCCCTTTGAACCATCGCACCGTTCAATATGATTGTGTGATTTAAAAATCTATATATTTATTGAATCCCCAAATCCTCTTGGAAAGGATGAGTTACTGCTGCTTTCAATTGAACAGAGAACCATGTATGTCACCAAGTTTTTTAAAAATTCATATATGACGGGAGGGCGTCACTGGCCCATCTCTAATTTCTCAGATTGCAGTTCAGAGTCAACCACATTGTGATGGGTCTGGAATCACATGTAAGCCAGTGCAGGTAAGGATGCCAGTTTCCTTCCCACATTAATGAACCAGATGAGTTTTTTTCTGATAACCAACAATGGATTCACATCATCAATAGACTCTTAATTTTGTTTTTGTTGAATTCATAATTGGGATTTGAACCTGGGTCCCTAGGAAGTTACCCTGAGTAGCAGTAGTATCACAAGGTCATCGCCTCTCCTGTTGCCAGCAACTTATCTTGTTTTAATGCATTCACCAAATAAAACAGAAATGATCTCCATCAAGCTCTGTGTTGTCTTCCTCGTTGCCTGAACGTCGGGCACACAGTGACTGGAGAATCATTGGGTTCAGTTTTGTGAAGCTGGGTGACTCGGCTGGAACTGTGACTTTCTCTGTTGATGCGGCAGGGTTTGCGAGAGGGTTCCATGCTCCTGGTCGAAGGTGATAAGGCCACACTGTTAGGAACCACTGGTGCTCGCTTGTTCATCCGGTAAGTGTTGTCCTCCTTAACTCGCAGCAAGCTTGTTCGTATTCAGAAGTCCCTCCCCTCCCAGTAAATGATTTAACGGTTCATCTGCCTGGAGAGCTTGGTGAGGACAATATGGTGCATACAACTGAGGAAGTTGAGAGAAGATGCTATGGAGTATTCAAAATGTTGACCGGTTTTAATAAAGGTAGAAGGGGAGAAATTATCTTTACTGATTGCAATATCAGTAACCAGAACATGATTAGTGAGAGTAGGCCATTTGATCCCTCAATCCTGCTCTCCCAGCACATATGTGCTTGTGGCCTTTTGCTGTAAATTCTGTGTCTTACAATCTTATTGTCCACAACCACCTGATGAAGGAGCAGCGCTCCGAAAGCTAGTGCTTCCAAATAAACCTGGGGTTGTGTGATCTTTAACTTTGCAGTTCCCATGTCATTAATTTTTAATTTTGCAGTCTCTTTCTCCGTTTAAATAACATTGTTTTTTTTTCTTCTCAGCAAAGTTGACAATCTCACAATTTCACAAATTTCTGATTCTAAGACTTTACCCATTTCCCATAAACTGTCTACAATTTGCTTTCAATTTGCCTTCTGTAGTTAGCCATGTTGGGGGTATCCTTCTTCCTGTACCCTTCTGTCACAATGGAATATGTATTTGTTCAGAATGATGAAGCATCTCCATGAATGTCTGCCAAGCAGTGAGCAAAAGAACCTGAAAACAGAAGATTGTTTTTCTTGGCAAATTATGATCTGGATTGCAATGCCTGAAAGGATGGTGGAAGCAGAGTCAATAATTCCATGCAAAAAGGAAGACATGAAACAGAATGATATCTAGGACAATGGGGAAAGAGCTTTCTCAAAGAGCTGGCATGGATATTATGACACAACTGGCATCCTCCAGTACTTTATCACTTCTCTCCTGGAAGTGTGGTCACTTGCCAGTTCCACAGAGAAGAGGGTGCCATCTCATACGCCATTCAAGTGACCACTTCAGTCTCCCTGGAGTGTGCCAGTGGCTATGGAGAGGCAGAGCATTGTTGAAGGGGAGGACTGCAAGGTGAGAATTAAAGCCCTTTTGTTACAATACTATATTCAACTATAAAAGTGACCAACTCAGCTGTCGGAACAGTAATGGAGTTGGATTCCGAGGCCATTCAACCCTTTCGTGCCGATTCTGGCTCTTTGAAAGACAATCTAATTAATCCCAACTCCAGCACTACCCCATAGCTTTGTAAACTTTTCCCATTTAAGTATCTAAATAATCCCCTTTTGAAAACTATTCCTGAAACATCCTTCCAGACAGCCCAATCCAACTTAATTAGGGAACAACCAATCATAGAGATGTACAGCATGGAAACAGACCTGTCGGTCCAACCTGTCCATGCTGACCAGATATCCCAACCAAATCTAGTCCCACCTGCCAGTACCCGACACGTAGCCCTCCAAACCCTTCCTATTCATATACATATCCAAATGCCTTTTAAATGTTGCAATTGTACCAGCCTCCACCACTTCCTCTGGCAGCTCATGCCATACACGTCCCACCCTCTGCGTGAAAAAGTTACCCCTTAGGTCTCTTTTATATCTTTCCCCTCTAACCCTAAAACTATGCCCTCTAGTTCTGGACTCCCCGACCCCAGGGAAAAGACTTTGTCTATTTATCCTATCCACGTCCCTCATAATTTTGTAAACCTCTATAAGGCCACCCCTCAGCCTCCAACACTCCAGGGAAAACAGCCCCACCCTGTTCAGCCTCTCCCTATAGCTCAAATCCTCCAACCCTGGCAAAATCCTTGTAAATCTTTTTTTGAACCCTTTCAAGTTTCACAACATCTTTCCGATAGGAAGGAGACCAGAATTGCATGCAATATTCCAAAAGTGGCCTCACCAATCCTCATCTCTCCTCTGCTTCAAATTATCCTCAATCTATTTCCTTTCGTCACTCCTATTCACGCCAATGAAAATTTCTTGCGATCTAGTCCGAGTGACAAAGCGAAGAGGTGAGATTCAAAATTAAAGTTACAATGGGTCTGCTGCTTTCATTCTAATTTTTCAAATACTTTCTTCTGGAATGATAACTTATCGGAGAAGACAAGAATGCAAAAGTGTCCATTGGATTTCTGGTGACATGGGAGAGGATGAAAATACAAGCAAACCAACTGATACGCCTCAATGGTTCAAAGTGCACTACATGATTATTGCTAGATGTAAAAAGAACAAAGTCTATCCTGTTCACATTCTGTTCACCTTGGTAGTGTCATGCTGCAATGAGATAGCTGGCTAATCCTAACGATCAATCTTGAGAAATTTGCTTATAGAACCTTATCAATCATTGCAGCCACTAGCCAACAAAACCCATGGAACATAATTACAGTGTGTCCATGAACTCTGCCCTTAAGATTGTATGAAGCACTGCAATTCATCTACAAACATGGGGGTGAAATCAGCAGTTACTGATACATTGTTTTGCCCATTCTCCCTTGCCACGATAGTACAGTCCGACATGTGAATCACAAAACATTATCTGGAAACCACAAGCAATAAACCTTTCCCTTGTTCAATGTGTTTGATAACCTTTTGTCAATTGTCTGTGACTTAGCATACCTTCTACCTCTTTGTAAGGATTTACAGCTGTCAGTGAGAATGGGTTATCATCAACAGTCTTAAATAGTTAATGGTACACTTTAGAACAACATAACACTGCAGTGTTATTTCTTCAGAGAAATATAATCTATAAAGACTTGCATTTATAGATTACCATTAACTTTCTCAGGACTCGGTCTTCAAGTTGCACATTATTTGTGGTCACACACTGGTCACATTTTCTCTCCTCCTGTATTGGAGGTGATAGCACTGAACCCTCTGCAATGTCACTGTTCCGTGATCCAGTAACCCAGGATCATAAATCCTTAGAAATGGGCAAAATGTATGTTAGGCCATAGCCTCTTGAAAAAAAGGTATATTGCATCAGTCTTTGCAGTGGAAGACACCAGTAGCATACCAGAACCTCAGCTGGTAGAGGTGACAATAGTGGTCATTGCTAGGGAGAAAGTATTGGGGAAGCTGAAAGGTCTCAATTGGACAAACAACCTGGACCAGATGGACTAAACACCAGGGTTCTGAAGGAGATAACTGAGGAAGATAGTGGAGGCATTGATGGTGATATTTCAGGAATCACTGGAGTCAGGGAGGGTCCCAGAGGGCTGAAAAATATCTAATATAACACTCCCTGTTTAAGAAGGGAGGGAGGCAGAAGACAGGAAATTATATGTTAGTTAGACTGACCTCGGTCATTGGTAAGATCTTAGAATCTATTGTGA
Organism: Hemiscyllium ocellatum; assembly: GCF_020745735.1. Taxonomy (NCBI): domain Eukaryota; kingdom Metazoa; phylum Chordata; class Chondrichthyes; order Orectolobiformes; family Hemiscylliidae; genus Hemiscyllium; species Hemiscyllium ocellatum. The sequence goes on along the minus strand of NC_083407.1, from coordinate 102,549,404 downwards.
TGGATGAGATTGTAGAGTACTTGGAAAAGCACGGTAAAATAGGACTGAGTCAGCACATCTTCACCAAGGAAAGATCATGCCTGACAAATCTAATCGAATTCTTTGAGAAGTTAGACAAAGGAAAGAAAGTGGATGTCATCTGCTGGATTTCTACAAGGCCTTTGGCAATGTGCCACACAGAAGACAGTTAAATAAACCAAGTGCCCATGATGTTAGAGGCAAGGTACTGGCATGGATAGAGGATTGGCTGACTGGCAGATGATAAGAGGGTGGGGGTTGGTAAAGGGGTCTTTTTTTCAGATGGAAGCCTGTGATGAGTGAATATCCGTAGGGATCAGTGTTATGACATGAAAAGTTGTGGTCCTATGTTAATGATCTGGTTGAAGGAACTGAGGGCATTGACGCAGGTGACACGAAGATAGGTAGAGGGACAGGTCGTGTTAAGGAAACAGGGAGGCTGCAGAGGGACTTGTACAGACTGGGAGAGTGGGCAAAGAAGTGGTAGATGGAATACGACGTGGGAAAGCGTGAGGTTATGCAATTTGGTCGGAAGAATAGAGGCATAGACTACTTTCCAAATGCGGAAAGGCTTCAGAAATCTGAAGCACAAAGTGACTTGGGAATCCTAGTTCAAGATTCTCTTCAGGTTAACATGCAGGCTCAGCTGGCAGTTCGGAAGGCAAGGGCAATTTCAGGATTCGTATCAAGAGGGTTAGAATACAAGAGCAGGGATGTACTGCTGAGGCTGTACAAGACTCTGGTCAGACCGAGTTTGAAATACTGTGAGCAATTTTGGGCCTTGAACCAAAAGTGCTGGCATTGGAAAGATTCCAGAGGACATTCACAAGAATGATGAGAGCTTGTCATAGGAGCAGCAGTTGAAAACTCTAGATCTGTGCTTAATGGGTTTGAAAGGATGAGAGGGGAATCTCATTGAAACTTACAGAATACTGAGAGGCCTAGATAGAGTGAACATGTCCCAACTATTGGAGAGACAAGGATCCAAGGGCACAGCCTCAGATGTAAGGAACAACTCTTTAGAACTGAGATAAGGAGGAATTTCTTCAGCCAGAGGTTGGTGACTCTGTGAAACTCACTATCATTCCTGATGAAGGGCTTTTGCCCAAGATGTCGATTTTCCTACTCCTCGGATGCTGCCTGACCTGCTGTGCTTTTCCAGCACCATTCTAATCTAGACAGCTCACTATCACAGAAGGCTGTGGAGGCTATGCCATTGAGGGTTTTTATTACAGAAATAGATGGGTTATGGATTAGGAACGGGTTCCAGGGTTACACGGAAAGGCCAGACGAATGGGGTTGAGAAACCTATTAGCCATGGTTGAATGGTGGATCAGACTTGATGGGTTAATGGCCTAAATCTACTCCTCTATCCTATGATCTTATGGACACCTAAAGCACTTTGAGACAATGAAATATATGGCATTGTCATTGCCATCTAAGACATGCAATGGCCAATTGACACACAGCAAGCTTTCACAAACAGCCATGTTGTAACAAGCAGATAATCTAGTTTTGTAAATAGTGTGTGAAAATACAAGTGACTGATGGGGCACTGACTGCAATTGTGTTCTCATTCCCTAGGGGAGAGAAAGCCACAGAGCATGACCCTGGAGCAGACTTCAGCTTCCTTCTGACAGACTCTCACTGACTGAACTGCTAATAGGAGTCCAAATACAACAAAGGAAATAATATTGAATGAATAAAACTATTGATGAAATAATACAAATATTGAGTAGAGTTGTTAGCAAATAATGCCATATCTAATGAAAATAAACTGATCCAATTCAGACTCCCGTGTGAATCTGGGGCTTGACTGGTTTGGTCATTTTTGATTGGCTAGACCACATTAAGCATCGTTGTTGTGATGACTGCATCCCATATTCTCCCGTTACATTCCCAATCCCAGGAACACCCACAAGCTGTCTGCAGTAAGGCAGTCATTGTATTTGAGTAAAAAGTGAGGTCTGCAGATGCTGGAGATCAGAGCTGAAAATGCGTTGCTGGTTAAAGCACAGCAGGTCAGGCAGCATCCAAGGAACAGGAAATTCGACCTTTCGGGCCAGAGCCCTTCATCATTGTATTTGTCAATGGCAGCCCAGGACATTGCACAGGGAGAGAGGTGGCTTTGAGTGGGGGGCAAGGAGTGACGGAGAGCTGAAATGAAACCATGGTCTGAAATCCTAGGGGGGTGGGGTGCACCTTTCAGCCAGACTTCTTGGTTTTCTCAGTGAACAAAAGCTCAATGCATCTGGTGGTTAAAGTCTCACTGACCCCGATGACGTAGGATCAACATCCATTTCCTTCATTGTCGATGTGCTTCACCAGTGTGATGAGGAGAAGGTGCCAGGAGGACTCTCCAGCCAATTAGAGTGAGGGCTTTATGCGATTGTAGGTTATTGTTCTCTGGAGCTTGAGGGCTCCTGCTGTACAAGGCCTTTATGTAATGTTGCATTGGTAGCTGCATGGAGTTTGGCCGTGTTACCTCAATACTGTTTCCGCCAATCTGAAAGTAAATACAGCACACTGGCACTATGCCATGCTGACATTGAACTCCCACATTGTTTTGAATTGCAGAATTGGGAAATGAGATTGTTAACATGCCCAATAACGCCCAGTGAAACTGCTGCTGCTGCTGTTTCTAATGTAGACTGTGCCTCAAACACATGCACATATCCATACGGGGCGAGCGCACACACATTCACACACACACACACTCACACACACACACATGCACACAGACACACATACACGCACAGAGAAATAAACATGCTCCTGCAATAAATATGGTGGCAGAAATCATGCCTGGAATTCACCATCTTTCAAGTGTCAAACTGCCACGCTGTTCCTTCAAAGCCACTGACAAAGAATACAAGCACCAATAGCTTTCAGTAGATTGACCAGCCCCAGTGCCTGTTGACAGACACGACTCTGTATGAGGAATAGGGACAGATTCTCAGATCACTGGAACAAGGAGCCCTCAGTGGGACAAGGAGCCCTCAGCCACTGATGAACCTAATCCCTAATGTAAACCACTGATCAACCCCTACGTCTGACTGCCCACCTCATTGCTCACCTCAACCAACAACCCACGTACAGATCTCGCAGCCCCCCTACTCCGATTCACCTCACCCAGTCACTCACTCATCCACGGATTCACCCACTACATTAAGATAGTACAACAATATAGACGAGCCTGAGTGCAGAGTTATTATCATAATCCTCCATATTGTCCATTCACTGGAGCTATCCTGGAGACACTGTGTTGCCCATATCTGTTTCAGTCAAAATCGGACAATCACAGACAAAATGGGCGGTGTCACCAGGTCAGGAATAACATTGCAGGCAGCAGTGATGTACCCAGCATTGTCAATGAGCAAAAGATTTCAGGCTAACAAATGTCCAATTCCCATCCTGCACCTTCTGACAATGAGATAAAATGCAGTCACCATTCCAGTTATCATCAGGAACCACCCATTCATTAATGGGGGAAGGCATGACCAAGTAAATATCAAACCATTGAGATGGGAAACATAGCAGGTAGTTGACACAGGTAGTTACGAAATTTTCAAAATTGCAACATTTCAAGTCAGTTCGGTTTTGACAAGGGACATCTATTGTCATTTGCGTAAGTGATGCTGTCATTATAGCCCAGGCATTGTTCCTTTCTTCCTGGTTTCCCTGTGCCCGATATGCCATGTTGCACATATCCAGTTTACATTTCAACAAATAAGCATAAAAGGTCAGTTCTGATGTGAAAAATAATCCTTGAGGTTACTCTCCCAATGTCCTTTCTTCAAGTTGCTCCCAGAAAGAGGGTGAGCTGGCGAATGGCCCTTTTAGTGCATTCGCAGGCCGTGGGGATCATTGTCTAGGCCAGCATTTATTGCCCAAACCTGGTTGCCCTTGAGACAGTGGTGGTGAGCTGCCTTCTTGAATCATTGCAGTGCATTTGCTGTAGGGACACCCACATTGCCATTAGAGAGGAATTTCTAGGATTTTTACCAAAAAACGCTGAAGGAATGTCCAAGTCAGGTTACTGAGCGATGGTAAGTTACTTCTAATGTTACTGGTGGTCTTCTCCAGAGTTATCATCTCAAATTCCAAAACATCATTCTTTCTTTTTCCCAATTCATTTTAAACAATCAATTTTATCAACATTTCTCAGGTGGCTCCTAATCACCCAGTAAAATATACAAAGGGTTGTCCCCAGTTTCGGGAAGGAGAGTGCAGGCGTATTCAACAGAAAAATGAAATGTTAAGAAGTATATATACACATTTTAGAAAGTGACACTGGCACTGAAATGAAGAAAAGATTTTTTCATTGAGGCAGCAGCTTTTATGGATCTCAATAGCAGTGGCAGGTGCTGGTATTATCAATGGACTGTCAATCCAGAGACCCAGGTAGTGTACTGGGGACCTGGGTTTGAGTAATGGCATTGAGTTGAAAAATGGTCTGGAATTAAGAATCTAATGAATGTCCTTTGTTGAAAAAAACCCCACCTGGTTCATTAATGTCTGACAAAGAGTTGTCTAGACTCAAAACATGAGACATGTCAGATTTTGATACTATATTTGTTCATCCATGTGATGTGCATGCTGCTGGCTCACCCATTTCTACTTGACCTTGAGAAGATACAAGTAATCTTCAGACCATGAGCTGTAGGGACATCAGCAGTTCAGTTTGGGCGAGTTCCTGGACTTTACCCCAGTAATAACAAGAAATAGTCATATACTTCCATATCAAAATGGTGCGTGGCTAAGAGGGGACTTTGCAGAAGACAATATTCCAATGTTTCAGATATAAGGAGAGGCTGGATAGATGAACCTTCTCTCATTGGAGCGTAGGAAGTTGAGGGGTGACCTGATTGAGGTTTATAAGATCATGAGGAGGGTGGAGGTAAGATCATGAGTAGGGTGTATGGCAGGTGTCTTTTCCCGAGGATTGGCAATTTTGAGAGCCGGGAGCATATTTTTAAAGTGAGATGAGAAAGATTGAAAAAAGACATAAGGGGTAACTTTTTTACACATAGTTCATGTGTGAAATTAACTGTAAGAGGAAGTGTTGGGAGCGTGTTCAGTTAGAACGTTTAAAAGACGTTTGGTAGGTTCATGAATAAGAAATGTTTGGAGGGATATGGGCGAAGCACAGGCAGGTGGGACTGGTTTAGTTTGGGATCATGGTCAGCATGGACTGGTTGGAGTGAAGGGTGTTTTTCCATGCTGTATGACTCCATGACTATGACCATTAGCTTGCCCTCTCTCCATGGATGCTGCCTGACCCAGTGTGATTTCCCACATTTTTTGTTTTCACGGAATAATTATTATAAGAAAGCCTTTTCTCTGTATTTAGATAAAAAGAATAGTTTTGTTGTCTATGTTTCATAAAGAAGGTAGTGTTTAACTCTTTGTCTATTTAAATATTGCTATTGTGTATGAAGCAGATGGAGTTGATCCATGTTTATAATTTTATTACTTACAATTCGTGAGAAGTTACACAAAACACATCAGTTCCATCTGGAAGGTCTTATTGGATCTGAAAGACAGATTCAAAACCAGGCCCACCACACAATCTAAAGTTATCATTCAGAAGTATGTGTTGTTGGCAGTACATCGGTAATCATATATTCAAGCACCAATGGATCATCAATCAGTGACTTTTTAATGAAAGGCTCTGGTGAGAGATGATTGGACAGGCTACTTCCTTCCGACAGAGCATTTTTCCTCCCTGAGGATATTGAAGTCCAGTGCTAATTTGCATATGATTAAGGTGACAGGAGAAACATTTAGACGGGGACTGAGAGACAATTTTCCCACACGGAGGGTGGTTTGTGTTTGTGTAATGAACACCCTGAGGAAGTGGTAAGTGAGGTATAGTTACACCATTAAAAGATATTTGGACAAGTACATGGATAGGAAAGGTTTAAAGGGACATGAACCAAATGCAGGGACCAGTTTAGGTTGGGAAACTTTGTTGGCATAAATGAGTAGGATGGAAGGGTGTGTTTCTGTGCTGTATGACCCTGATATCTGCCAGTCTATCTCTGACCAATCAACTCTCCCCACAAAAGCTCAACTATTCCACTCACAATCCAGAAAATCTGGAGACCAGGCTGGGCTACTCTCACAGCTATAACCTAACCACAAGGCTACTACAACCATCACTCCCCTAACACTAACCATAGAACCAGGCCCCAGGACTGAACAGACTTAACTGGATCCCAAACTGTCCCAAACATCTTACTACCCAAGAACAGGACCTGATTATTCACCTGAACCAGACCCAACTACCCCCCAAACACTCAACGACTGTCAACTCATCCCCAAGCAACTAATCACCATCCTACCACACCTGACTATTACCAGATTTAACCTTTCAATAATATATTTCCCTCAACCATTGATGAACCTAATCCCTAATGTAATCAACCCCTACGTCTCACTGCCCACCTAGCTGTTCACCTCAACCAGCTACCCACTTACAGATTTCACCCCCTGATCCACCTCACCCAGTCACTCACTCATCCACTGATTCACCCACTACATCAGGACATTACAGCTATATAGATGAGCGTGAGTGCACAATTATTATCATAATCCTCCATATTGTCCATTCACTGGACCTATTCTGGAGACACTGTGTTGCCCATATCTGTTTCAGTCAAAATCGGACAATCACAGACAAAATGGGCGGTGTCACCAGGTCAGGAATAACATTGCAGACAGCGGCGATGTACCCAGCATTGTCAATGAGCAGAAGATTTCAAGCCAACAAATGTCCAATTCCCATCCTGCATCTTCTGACGATGAGATAAAAATGCAGTCACCATTCCAGTTATCATCAGGAACCACCCATTCATTAATGGGGGAAGGCATGACCAAGTAAATATCAAACCATTGCGATGGGAAACACAGCAGGTAGTTGACGTAAGTAGTTACGAAATTTTCAAAATTGCAACATTTCAAGTCAGTTCGGTTTTGACAAGGGACATCTATTGTCATTTGCATAAGTGATGCTGCCATTATAGCCCAGGCATTGTTCCTTTCTTCCTGGTTTCCCTGTGCCCGATATGCCATGTTGCACATATCCAGTTTACATTTCAACAAATAAGCACAAAAGGTCAGTTCTGTTGTGAAAAATAATCCTTGAGGTTACTCTCCCAATGTCCTTTCTTCAAGTTGCTCCCAGAAAGAGGGTGAGCTGGAGAATGGCCCTTTTAGTGCATTCACAGGCCGTGGGAATCTGTGTCTGGGCCAGCATTTATTGCCCAAACCTGGTTGTCCTTGAGACAGTGGTGGTGAGCTGCCTTCTTGAATCATTGCAGTGCATTTGCTGTAGGGACACCCACATTGCCATTAGAGAGGAATATTCAGGATTTTGACCTAGAAACACTGAAGGAATGATACTGAGCGATGGTAAGTTACTTTTAATGTTACTGGTGGTCTTCTCCAGAGTTATCATCTCAAATTCCAAAACATCGGGTTATTTGTGTCCGATTCAATTTAAACAATCAATTTTATCAACATTTCTCAGATGGTCTTAAATAACCCAGTAAAATATTCAAGTGGTTGTCCGAGTTTAGAGAAGGAGAGTTCAGGCATATTCAACAGAAACATGAAATTTTAAAACGTGTATATACGATTTTTATTCAGTGATACTGGCCCTGAAATGAAGTGCCATTTGTTGAAGTGGCAATTTTTGTCATTCTCAATGACAGTGGCAGGTGATGGTCTAGCAGCATTGTTACTGGAAGGTTAATCCAGAGACCCAGGTTGTGTACTGGGGACCTGGGTTCGGGTGGTGGCATTTGAATTTTTAAAATATCCAGAATTAAGAACCTAATGATTGTTGATTGCCAGAAGAAAAACCCACCTGGTTCATTAATGCCCTTCAGGAAACAATACTGCCATCCTTATCTGGTCTGGCCTGGATGTGACTGCCGACCCACAGCTTTGTGGTTGCACCTTAATTGCCCTCTAGGTTGGGCAATAAATGCTGGCTGAGCCAGAAATGCCCTCATCCCATGAATTAATTATATAAATTCCATTTTGATTCATAGCAATTCATAGTGGAATGCACTGCCACTGGTGGTAATAGAGTCAGATACACTGGGGCCATTTTTGTGACTCTAGGGTAGGCACATGGATGATAGTAAAATGTGGGAATGTCGGTTTGTTAGATCTGAGATCGGCAGAACATTGAGGGGTGAAGGGCCTGTACTGTTCTGTCATTTTCTATGTTCCATGTTCTAAAACCACGCTGCCCAAAGAACGTAATAGTCATGACTGACACTCAGAACAGCTGACTGTTGCCCACACGTATGGCTGCATTGCCTCACCCTTCGTTGCTGTTTAACCACCAGGTCACTCAATTTACCTGACACTAACTACATCGTGTCTAGACACCCTGTCTATGTCAACATTACTCTGTTCCCAGTGCCCACTGGGGACCTATGACTTGTCATTGCCCAATAGGAGAATATCACACACAGGCAAACAATTGGATATTTCCAAACACAAGCTTTATTTTACTGAACACAAACAGACCAAATAGAGTCTATGACTGTCCCCCTACAACGCTCACTAAATATTGGCATAGTGATCAATAACTATTGACCATTCCATGATGGTCCACTGTACCCAGCTCTCATCTACTCGAACCGAGTAATACCTAATGCAGCCAAACCCTGGAATACTCCAGGAGAGCTTCTTCCTCCAAAAGACAAACACCAAAGGATGCTGGAAATCAGAAACAAAACCAGAAATAGCTGGAGGAGCTCAGCAGGTCTGGCAGCACCTGTAGAGAGAAAGCACAGTCGATCTTTGTCCACTGACCCTTCAGTACCAAAGAAGTGTCACGGGACCCAAGGTTTTAGCTCTGCTCCCTCCACGCAGATGCTGCCAGGGCTGCTCAGTTTTCCCCACCACTTCCTCTTTTAGCTCCTTTTTCCCCAGTGTCTCATCCTCCTCCCAGGGAAACTGATCCCACTCCTCAGTTCCTCAGCATCCAGCACTTCATCTCATTGTCTATTCCAGCTGTGCGAGCACAGCACACCAGAATGATGCAGCACACATCATCCGGTCTATACTAGAGCCTCCCCTATAACCTCACACCCCCAGACAAATCCATGCAGTAGAACCACACCTTCTGCAACTCCATGTATGCTCCAACACAGCCCTGATCGAATCATAGGCAGCATTGCATCTACAATGCCCATGTCATCCAATGCCTGGAAAGATTCTACCCTCTAAAATTAACAGACTACATCTTGCTCTTTTTAACCATACATAACACAAATTAAACATAAAGTTAGATATTGTTCTTAATGCAGTGTGGCCATGGGTGGAGGAAATGCAGCAGTGCAGTGAGCTTACGTAACTGCTCAGCTCTGATACAAAATAAGGCCATGGGTTCTTTAACATCCAACCAAGCAGATAGGTCGGACCTCAGTTAAGCATCACATACTAAAGACAGCAATTCTTAGCAGTGCATTAGTACGGAGTGACAACACAGTTAAAGCACCATTGCTGAATAAGATAGTCATAACAAGCATAAAGATCAAGAAGCAATGTTTTTATCAAGACTAGCAAACCAAACTGTAAGGACAATGGGAGCCTTATAAAAGATAGCTAAAATGGATATCAGAAGAAGCAAAACACAAAGTCACAAGTTTTGTATTCAGATATGAAATGACAGGTAGATGGTATTAAAGAGCAGACAACATATTCTGTTACTTAAGAAATTGCAGTAATACAGAAGACAAGAAAATGATAGTTAAGGAATCATTAGCTAAACTAAATATAACTGCATCATGTCATCATGAATCTGCAAAAAGTCATCATTAATCTGCTAGAAATCTTTAAACACGTAAATTATGAGGAAGTGAGTGTTGTGCAATGGATAAAGATATGTGAACTTTCAGGAGGCATAATGGCTTTAAAAATTACGCAACTAACATATTTATGTGAATTTAAGAATGGGGGAATTAAGTATAATTGATGTTCACCATGTATTATCCTCCATGTTGCACAGCAGTTGGAGGAAGCATGGAGGGTGGCAAAAGGCACATAATGTACTCTGGGGAGGAATTTCAACATTCACCACCAAGAGTTAATTGGCAGCAGCACTAGATTTATCACCTTGCTGAATGGGACAGACTTTGAATGGATCTAGCAACTGAAAACTGGGCTTCCATGAGACACTGTGGGCCATCAACAGCAGCAGGATTATCCTCCAACACAATCTGTAACCTCATGGCTCAGCATATCCCCCACTCAACTGTTACCATCAAGCCAGGGAAACCATCCTGGTTCAATGGAGAGTGCAGGAGGACATGCCAGGAGCAGCACCAGATGGACCTAAAAATGAGGTGAAGGTACCAGACAGCATAAGTAGCAGGTGATAAACAGAACTCAACAATGGATTCGATCTAAGCTTTGCAGTCCTGCAACTGCAGGAATGATGGTGTACAATTAAATAATTCACTGCAGGAGGAAGCTCAACAATGTGCCCATTCTCAATGATGGGAGAACCCAGCAGATCAGTGCAAAAGGTAAGACTGAAGCATTCACAGCAATCTATTCACAGAATAGATGATTCACTGCCTCCTTCAAAGCAACTAGGGATGGGCACCAAATGCTGGCCCAGCCAATGACACCCACATCCCATGAGTGAATAAAGCAAAGATAAATTTCCTTTCTTGATGATGGTTGGTTTGATAATAGGAAGTATCATCTGAAGCTGAATTGAAAATCTTAGCACAGAGGATAATAACACAAGTCTTGTCAATCAATTTTATTGATGAGACACACTCCTGTTTGAGTTGTTTCCCTTTTTGTACAGAATTCCTCATAGATTCCAGGGCTGTGAACCACCCACAGGAGCCTTAGCTCCACAATCTAAGCCACCCCCACCTCATTCCACTCCGCGCAGAGAGGTTTCCTTTCCAGGCTGCGGCTTCTGATCCTTCACTTCCCCTCCCTTTCTCCAGCAGGGATTTGGAGTTAGAGGCAGACGTATACGACAGTCCTGTGTGTTAGGGCTTTACAATGATCCCTGGATTCCCAGCTGGTGATTGGAGGGTTTTGTTCTCCAGGTTTTTGTTGATTGTGTGACTCTGCAGGCCTGGTTTCAATATCTGTGGCTGTAGGGAGGTTGGCTGATCAATTCATGTTTGCAACTCAGCCCAACCTCCCGTTGGTCTTTGGCTCCCCAGTTTGGGTGGGAGGGATGGGAGGGGATACAAGAGGCAGATTAAAAGCCCTGCTCCTCATTCTGCTGTTCAGCCTAGTCACACAGGAGCAGTCAAGCGGGTCATTGGATTTCACGGTGAGGTTAGCACCAAGTATGGGTGGAGAGTGTGGTGCTGGAAAAGCACAGCAAATCAGGCAGCATTGAGGAGCAGGAGAATCGACGTTTCAGTCATAAGCTGTTCACTACCGGAATGTCGATTCTCCTGCTCCTCAGGTGCTGCCTGACCTGCTGTGCTTTTCCAGCACCACACTCCTGACTCTGGTCTCCAGTATCTGCACTTTCTCCTCCTTGGCACTGAGTATCCTTGGAGAGGGTAGGTGTGGTGCCTGCGGGTACAGTTGAGGCATTTCCATGACTGATGGGCACCACAGGGGCTGCAGTGTGTCATCAGTCACCATTACTTTAGTAAATCATTTTCTTTTATTGTTTTTGCTTTTATTGTAATGATAGTTAAATGGCCCTTAAAAGGGATTATTGATTTGTTGATTAATGCATCAAGACAGTTAAAAAGAGACACTTATTGATATTGGTAGCAGCTGGGGATTTCAGGGATACACACATGTAATGTTTTACTTTGTGGATACATTAAACTGAAGTGAAGATTGACTTTCCAACTGATTGTAAAATGTTTAATGTGATGGAATGTACTTTTGAACAAGTGGGGCATTGGATTGCACAGGATGGAGCGGTGAAATGCCATTTCTTAAAAGGATTCCACATGAGCCCACGTTTCTGTACCTGTCATTGTAAAGTACCATAAATGTTGTGCTACCTTCCTCATGTTAGGGTGCAGGATGTCACAAAGAGATCACAAAGAGGGTGCAGATTATTCTGTAGTGGGGGCAGGGGAGCAGAATGAGCCAGGACCTGTGCCACACTTTGTATGAAAACAACATAGAGAGGGGAGGTTTTAAGGTCATACATGACTGGCAAAGTACAGAGATAGGATCTGGAAATCTCTAGATTACACCCAGCTTTACACAGAGCCACAGAAAACTGTAAGACAAGGAGGATCAATATGTGGCTTGAGGCATGAGGAGGAGGAAGGGAGGCCCAATATTATAACTCTAATACATCAGTTGGATCAGTTTTTGTCCAATGTGTGCAGGAGAGTTTCCTGACATAGTATGTCGAAGGGCCGTCAAGAGGGGAGGCCAGACTGGATCTGTACTTGGTAATGAACCAGGCCGGGTGTTTGATTTAGTGGTAAGTGAGCACTTTGGAGAGATTGACCATAATTCAGTTACATTTAGTTTAGCGATGGAAAGGGATAGGTTCATGTCACATGTCAAGAGTTAGCGATGGGAGAAGGGCAATTATAATGCACTTAGGCAAGACTTAGGAGGCAAATAATGGGTTAGCCAAATGCAGCGGATGGGGACAATCGAAATGTGGAGCTGGTTTAAGGAACATGTATTGCATGTCCTTGATAGGTTTGTCCCTGTCAGGCAGGGAGGAAGTGATAGGAAAGGGAACTGTGGTTTACTAAAAAAATTGTATCCTTTGTTTAGCGGATGAAGAAGGCTTATGTGATTTTGAGACAAGATGGTTCAGATGAGGTGATGGAAAGTTACCGATTAGCTAGGAAGGATTTAAAGAGTGAGTTAAGAAGAGGAAGGAGGGGACATGAACAGTTTTTAGCAGGTAGAATAAAGGAGAACCCTCAAGCTTTCTATCGGTATGTGAGGAATAAAAAAATGACTAGGGTAGGAGTAGGGCCAGTCAATGACAGAAGTGGGAAGTTGAGTGTGGACCCTTTGGAGATTGGAAAGGTGCTACACGAATATTTCTAATCTGTTTTCACTCAGGAAAAAGAGAATACTGTAGAGGAGAAGACTGAGATACAGGCTATTAGACTTGGAAAGATTAAGGTTAGTAAGGAGGAGGTGTTTTCAATTCGAGAAGGTGTGAAAGTAGATAAGTTCCCTGGGCTGGATGGGATTTATCCGAGGATTCTCTGGGAAGCTAGGGAGGAGATGATGGAGCCTTTGGCCTTCATCTTTGAGTCATCATTATCCACAGGTTTAGTACCGGAGGACTGGAGGATTGCAAAAGTTTTACCCTTGTTCAAGAAGGGCAGTAGAGATCACCCGGGTAATTATAGACCAGTGAGCCTTCTGTCTGTTGTAGGAAGAGTTTTGGAAAGGATTATAAGAGATAGGATTTATAATCATCGAGCAAGCAGCAATTTGATTGGAGGTAGTCAACATGTTTCATCAAGGGCAGATTGTGTCTCATAAACATCATTTAATTTTTTGAGCAAGTGACCAGCCATGTGGATAAGGGTAAGGCAGTTAACATGGTGTACATGGACTTCAGTAAAGCCTTTGGTAAGGTTCCACATGATAGGCTATTGGAGAAAGTGCGGAGGCATGGGATTGAAGACGATTTAGCAGTTTGGCTTTCTGTAAGAAGGCAGTGAGTGGTGGTTGATGGAAAATATTCAGCCTGGAGTCCGGTTACAAGTGATGTGTCACCAGGATCTGTCTTGGGACCACTGCTATTTGTTATTTTTATAAATGACTTGGACACAGGCATAGGTGGATGGGTTAATAAGTTTAAAGATGAAACGAAAGTTGGTGGAGGGTGGACAGTGTGGGAGAATGTTGCAGGTTGCAGGGGGACTTTGTGAGATACGACCTGCCCTTGACGAAACCATGTTGATTATCTGAAATCAAATTGTTGCTTGCTAGATGATTATAAATCTTATCTCTTATAATCCTTTCCAAAACCTTTCCTCCAACAGAAGTAAGACTCACTGGTCTATAATTACCTGGGTCATCTCTGCTGCTCTTTTTGAACAAGGGCACAACATTTGCAATCCTCCAGTCCTCTGGTACTAAACGTGTACACAATGATGACTCAAATATCAAAGCCAAAGGTTCTGCTATCTCCTCCTTGGCTTTCCAGAGAATCCTTGGGTAAACCCCATCCGACCCAGGGGACTTCTCTACTTTCACTCCTTCTAGAATTGGTGGCACCTATTCGTAACTAACCTCGATCCTTTTCAGTCTAATATCTTGTACCTTATCCTTCTCCTCTACAATATTCTCCTTTTCCTGAGTGAACACCAATAAGAAATGTTCATTTAGCACCTCTCTGATCTCCACAGGGTCCATACTCAACTTCCCACTTCTGTTTTTGACTGGCCCTATTCCTACCCGAATCATCCTTTTATTCCTCATATACCTACCGAAAGCTTTAGGGTTCTCCTTTATTCTATTTACTAAAGACTGCTCGTGTCCTCTCTTTGCTCTACTTAACTCTCTCTTTAAATCCGCCCTAACTGATCTGTAACTCTCCATCTCCCCATCTGAACCATCTTGCCTCATCAACACATAAGCCTCCTTCTTCGTCGCAACAAGAGATACAATTTCTTTAGTAAACCACGGTTCCCTTACCTTATCACTTCCTCCCTGCCTGACAGGGACGTACCTATCAAGGACGCACAATATCTGTTCCTTAAACCAGCTCCACATTTCCATTGTCTGCGTCCCCTGCATTTTGCTACCCCATTATATGCATCCTAATTCTTGCCTAATCGCATTAAATTTGCCCTTGCCCCATCAATAACTCTTGACCTGTGGTATTTGCCTATCCCTTTCCATTGCTCAACTAAATGTAACTGAATTATGGTCGCTCTCTCCAAAGTGCTCACCTTCCACTAAATCAAACACCCGGCCTGGTTCATTACCAAGCACCAGATCTAGTGTGGTCTCCCCTCTTGTCGGCCCTTCGACATACTGTGTCAGGAAACCCTTCTGGACACATTGGATAAAAAATGATCAATCCGATGTACTAGATTTATAGCATTTCCAGTCAATGTTGGGGAAGTTAAAATCCCCCATAATGACCATTCTGTTCCTTTCACTCCTACCCAGAATAATTTTGGTCATCCTCTCTGCCACCTCCTTGGAACTCTGCAGAGGCCTATATGAAACTCCATGCAGTGTGACCTCTCCTCTCCTGTTTCTAACCTCAGCCCACACTACCTCAGTAGACGAGTCCTCATTAAAAATTCTCTCAGCCACCGTTTTACTATCCTTGACTGACAAAAAGAGTAACCCACCCAGCCCCTTCCCTGTTTTTATCCCTGTCTAATGCACCTAACACTATGAGCAATCCAATGTGGCCAATTCACCTGACCTGCCCATCTTTGGACTGCAAGAGGAAACCCACACAGACACAGGGAGAATGTGCAGCCGCCAGAGGCGTGAATCAAACACGGGATCCTGGCGCTGTGAGACAGTAGTGCTAACCACTAAGCCACCGTGCCACATGATGATGGGATAGTGAAGGGTGATGGGCTTAGATTAGTTCACAGGTCGTCGCAACATCGAGGGTTGAAGGGCCTGTTCTGCACTGTATTGTTCTGTGTTCTAACCATGGCAAATGTCCTTTCTGCACCTGCGCTGTCGAGGTTCTTAGAATTCTCGAAGTTTCTGTGGGCTCACCATGTTCTTCTAAACACCAGAGAATGTCGGCCCAGTCTCCTCAAACATTCTTCAAAGGACAATCCCACAGTTCCTGGTCTCTGATGAACCTCCACTGTACTTCCTCTATGGAAAATATACTCTTTGCTTGATAAAGGCACCTAAACTGCACTTGGTACTCCAGGTGTAGCACCACCAAGGTTCTATATAAATGAAGCCAGACATGAGTGTTCTTGCGTATGTTTGAGTTGGTGGATCCCATTGTGAGCCACAATGACCACATCTCCATTAAGTGTCTGTAGTTTGAGGAAGTTTGGCTCAAAGTTGATAAGCTGGAATCTGAGCTTCAGATACTGCAACACACCTGGGAGTGGGAGAGTTACCTGGACACCGTGTCTTAGGCAATCACACGCTGTAGCTTAAAAATTTCAAATTTGGCTGCTGGTCAGAGGAAGACACAGTCATTCATTGGTTTGCACTGAAGTCTCATAGCACCAGGGACCTGAGTTTGATTCCACCCTCCGGCAACTGTCTATGTGGAAATGCACATTCTCCCTTTGTCTGCGTGGGTTTCCTCTGGGTACTTCAGTTTCCTCCCACAGTCCAAAGATGTGCAGGTTAGGTGGATTGGCTGTGCTAAATTGCTTATAATATCCAGGAGTGTGCAGATTAGGTGGATTAGCCATAGGAATTGCAGGATTACAGGGATGGAGTAGGAGAGTGGACCTGGGTTGGATGCTGTACAGAAGGTTGGTGTGGCCTCTATGGGTCAAATGGTCTGCTTCCACACTGTGGGGATTCCATGATATGATAGTTTTAACAGAAGGATGTGACAACGAGTGAGGTAAGTAGAAGGATTCTGAATGTAGCATTGTAGAAGCCTCAGGTTTAATCTAGTCCAACAGGTAAGAGGTACTTGCTTCCTTTATGGACGAGGAAAGAGTCTGTGGGAGGATAGTCAAATGGATCATTGCACCATGGTCCTAGAAGACAGTGAAGTGCGGAGAGCCTAAAGAAACGTGACAGTGATAGAGGTTTCTATATTTCCGGGAACCGGTAGCATCCTTTGTGAGAAGGATCCAGGGTGTGTTGCCTTTTTGGTGCCAAGATGAAGGGTATCTCGAGGCAACTTGAAAGGACACTGGGGAGGGAGAAGTAGGATCCTATTGTTGTTGTCCATGGACACAAACAACATAGACAAGTGGTCCTGTTTGGGGAAGATCAGGAATTAAGAACAAAATTGGAGACAGGATCTCAAAAGTTGTAATCTCTGGATTATTACCTGAGCCACTGCAAATTGGTAAGGGACATAAGAACATGAAAGAAGTGAACATATGGACAGGTGGATGAAGTGTGAGGCGGAGCAGGCATTAATATCCCATCAGCATCATGAGACACAATGTTTGGATTCTGGTGCATATGCAGCTTCATGGTTGACAGTCATTCATCAGTTATGGTCTCAACCAATGGCAGAATAGTTTTGTGGGGCGAAGTTGATGATTCCTGTCCCTCTAAGCCTCTGATCTGTCAATGGCTATCCATTTGACTTCTCAGCTAACATTAAGGTTAACCTTCCACACGCTATCTATAATGACATATTGGAGACATTTAACCATCAACACCTCACCACCACCCTCACACACCTCCCCCCCCACCCTGTACTTACCTCTACAAGACCCCAGAATAAAAATATGACTTTTTTTTCCTGGAACACATTCACAATGCTGGGCATTTTTTTAAAAAAATGCTCTTTTGGATATGGGCACAGCTGACAAGGCCAGAATCTATTGCCCATTCCTAGTTGCCCTGGAGGACATTGGGATTAGTTGATTGCTGCTGTCCTTGAGTGTAGGGATACTGTTAGGAGGGGGTTTGGCCTAATGACAGTGAAGGCATGGCAATATCGTTCCAAGTTGGGATGGTATGTAGTTTAGAGGAGGTCTTGGAGGTGGTGGATGTTCTCATGCCTCTGCTGCTCTTGTCCTTCTGGGGTGGAGAAGTCACAGTTTTGGAAGGTGATGTCAGAGGACTCTTGGTGAGCTACTACAGTGCACCTTGTAAGTGATACACAATTCCGTTGCTGTGCGTCATTGGTGAAGGGATTGACACTGAAGTTGCTGGATGCACTGCCAATGAAGCAGGCTGATTCTTCCTGGATGGTGGCAAATGTTGTTACAGCTGCACTCATTGGGCAAGTGGGGAGCATTCCATCACAATTCTGACTTGTAGACAGTGGACAGGCGCTGGTGATAGATAGCTCTGTGCTTTGGAACTTGGGGGAGTGGAGTTCAATTCTTTAATTTGAAAACTGATCTCCTCTTTTTTCTACTGCAGTTCATCATAAATAATTTGTAAAGTTACCCAAATTGAATTGATTATGAAACAGGAAATTGATGCACGAAACTCCTTATAAAATAGATTGCCACACTCAAACATATATTTGGACATGTTGCTAACAGCTGGGAAGGGTGTGGAGGAAATGGAAGAAGCAGAGGGATTGTGGTCATGTTTCATCAATGCCCCACAATAAATATTGAATGAAAGCAGGCAGCAGGCAGCAGGCAGCAGGCAGCAGGCAGCAGGCAGAGTGGAGAAAGAGTTGGAGAGTCGATCACCTCTCTGCTGGCAAAATGAAAATTATTCTGTTTTTGTTTGCTGCAGCCCAGATTCTTTATCAATCTGGCAAGTATTACGTTGTGCTGAGGAACAATCAGAGTATCATTGGGTATTAATCCAAATTACCAATAGTCATAAATGTAATTATTCTTAAAACCTTTTGCTTTTAGATTCGATAGGTCCATGCGAATCAACTACCATTCCCGTGATTGATTCAGTCTTGAATGCTACAACTGCAAGGGTGAATACACTTTTCGCAATGGGTAACCCCTTGACGATTGTGAACTGTAGAGTAACAAATGTAAGTAACACCAAATCCAATTGACCTTTGTTTGTCCTCATACTTTGTAATGAGTGTTACTGTAATTAATTCCTTCTTTTGACTATGCATGATGTTACTGAGAATTTATGTTGCTGAAAAGAGGGATTTATATAAGTTTTTTTTCATATCAGCATTTAATACTGAACCTGTTGATGTTAACATTTAGTTTTGGAATTAGTCATTAGTGAATCACTTGTCAATCATTTGGCTCAGCAAAGAACTTATGAGAATCAAATGATCATCACAATAACTTTATACATGATTCTATGAACTGACCACAATGCAGCTATTTGAATATGCATACCATCTTTAACAAACTAAAATGTGTCAAGACATTAGGGCAGTATAATGGCTCAGTGATCAGCACTGCTGTTTCACAGAATCAGGGACCTGGGTTCTGTTGCAGCCTTGGGTAGCTGTCTCCATGGAGTTTGCAATTCCTCCCCATGTCTCTGTAGGTTTCCTTCAGTTGCTCCAATTTCCTCCCACAGTCCAAAGTTGTGCAGGTGGTTTGGCCATGCTATTTTGCCTAGAGTATCCAAGGCTGTGCAGGTTAGGTGGATTGGCCATGGGGAATGTAGGGTTACAGGGATGGGGTGAATCTGGGTGGGATACTCTTCAGAGGAAAGTGCAGTTATTTCTTGTCTGGCGTATCGAGTCATTATTTCTAACCATTATCTGAAACACCCCTCACTACGTATAACTCTTCTTTTGGTTAGATTAACGAAATTGGAAGCTTTGTAATTAAGCTGGATTTAGCCTTTGACGTGCAGGAAGCTGCATCCAGCATTGCCCCTGGAATGAATCTCTCAAGTGCTGTGAGTATTAGAATGTTGATCATTTGCTTCTGTTTTGTAGTTAATCCTCATCCTGTCACTTTTAGTGCAACAGCAAATGGCACAATGATCCGTCGTGGAGCATTTGAAATACATCCTCTGTTGGTTCAGTGTTAATAACTGTAACACTGATGTTGATTTTAAATAAAAAAAGCCCCTTCAAATGAATCTTTTGTGTTTTCCAGCTAAATGGCACTGACCTGGATTGTTTCCCTCCCTGTTTACCTCATTTTTCATCGGGATATTGCCAGTCATGACCCCTCAGCCCATCACCACACTTTTACCTGTGGAATGTGCCCAAACCTTGCTCATTTACAAGCTGTCCCTTGGCAATGTTGCCCAAAGAGATGGTGTTATATATTTGCAGATAATACCCAGCTCTATCTCTCTGCAAGCTCACACAATCTTCCATTGTCTCAGGGCTTACAAAAAATGGACCTAACTGTGGTTGTCCATAGTTAAGCAGAAGAAAAGAGTGGGAAATAGTACATCAATTTTTTTTCAAGGGGAAAGGAGATCATTCTAGTAAATAGATTGACAGAACATAAGAATTAGGAGTAGGAGTAGGCAACTTAGCCCTCGAGCATGCTCTGCCATTTGATACAATCATGGCTGATCTCATCTCAGCCTCAACTCCACTTTCCTGTCTGCTCTCTTGAACCTTGCAACCCTTACTAATTAAAAACCTGTCTATATCCTCCTTAAATTTACTCAATGTCCCAGTATCCACCACAACTGGGATGGCAAATTCCACAGATTTATGACCCTTTGGGAGAAGTCATTCTGCTCATCTGTATTTTAAATCTCTTCGTGGGTGCTGGAAAAGCACAGCAGGTCAGACAGCATCCGAGGAGCAGGAGAATCAACGTTTCAGTAAAGAGCCCTTCATCAGAACCAGTATGGCCAGCCCCCAGCGTCTTCAGTCCTCATTTTCTCCTTTTAAATCTGCGACATCACTTCTCCTAAAACCATGCCCTCTCCTTCTGGATTTCTCCACATGAGGAAACATCCTTTCGACACCTACTTTGTTCATCCTCTTTCGAATCTTATATATCTCATTAGGTCTCCTGTCATTCTTCTAAACTCCAGTGAATAGAAGGTTAAACTGTCAGCCTGTCTTCATGGGACAAACCCTGTGCCTGCTGTTGAAGCTGTGCCAAATGCTGCAAGCACTAAAGCTGTTGAGACTTTGAGAAGCTGTTTTACAATTATCAGTTCCTGGAGGTGTTCGCATTAGATAATGGTTCACAGTTTAAGTAAGAAGAAATTCCCATTCAGAAATATGAAAGGTGACTTGACCTGAAACAATTACTTTGATTTCTCTCCACAAATTGCCAGATCTGCTAAGTTTTTCCAGCAAATTCTGCTTTTGTTTCTGATTTACAGCACCCGCAGTTTCTTCAGGAAAGGTCACTTGGCCTGAAATGTTAATTCTGATTTCTGTTCACAGATGCTGCCAGACCTGCTGAGTTTTTCCAGCAAATTCTGTTTTTATTTCTGCAGTTCTTTCAGCTTTAATTAAATGAGCATGGAATCTATTTGTATCATAATCACGCAGCAAAACACAGTGCTTTGGGAAGAACTATACAAATAGCAAAGGCATCTTCACAGAAGTGGTTGTTAGTTATCAACAGAGGTAATAATTTCTATATTTCACTTCGTCACAGGCTAGGCAATTTACCGCACCCTTGTACAATAGCTCCATAGTCTACTCCAGGGGAAGTATATAATTGGAGTTTTTGCAAATGATCTAGATGCTATCATTTATCTAATATAGACGAGAGTGGGACTGAGTCATTGTTGTGATTGTAATTGGCTTGAAAAAAGAAATCTGAGAAATGGAGAACATGACAATCCAAATTCCAATATGTAAGTCAGAAAGAAAATGTGGCCACATGCTTTCATGCCCGATTATAGCCTCAATACCAACCTATGCCCTTTTATCTACATCCACAACCCTTCATAGCTCCTATGCTAGTTTTATACTAACTTATACTGACCCAAACCCCACCCCGTCCTTTGTCTTTCCTGGTTAATTCATTCAGCATTATCCATTGACATATCTCAGAATCCATGCTGAAATGAACATTCTCGAACTCTTTTGATAATATTACGATATGAGAAAACACTCAAAAAATCAATTCACTAAATTAAAAATTACTTACAACTATTAATCACTTGTAACAATAAAAATTTGTATTTATCACCCCACTTCATAGACTTTATAACACTTGGAGCTGTGAATTATGCTGTCATAGCCACCCCACTGTGACAATGATAGATTGCGCAATCCTTCATGCAGCACAAATTCTACAATTATACCCTGCTAGTTATGGCAACAGCCATGGCAGCAGATTTTACATGGTTATATGCTTTTCCTAACTTGGATAACAAAGCCTGGTGATTGGGGTTGGGGTAAGGACTGTTATTCTGCATAGTCTGGTATTACACAACCCATTGTTAATGACTAACAGACCCCATTAATAGCTATTTATCCTCATAGGAGATCATTATCCAGTCCTTTGCCTGCTCAATTGCTCTTCTCGTTTTTTGGACTCTATCCACACCGATTGTTTACTCCATATCCCTCTCCACCCCACACTTATGCATATAAAGTGACATTCCCTAGCTACCATCAGCTCTGAGGAAAGGTCATTGATCTGAAACGTTAACTCTGATTTCTGTCCACAGATGCTGCCAGACCTGCTGAGTTTTCTGAGTCAATTCTGTTTCTGTTTCTGATTTACAGTATCCGCAGTTCTTTCGGTTTTTATTAAACAATTCTGAGTGACTGACGTTTGCAAGCAGAATGGTTGCTTGAAATAATAATTGTTCCATCAATTCCATAGCACCTAAAGTTTAATACAAAAGTACTCACTGACCAAATATCCAAAATATGGCAAACAGAGGGGTGCAGACAATATGGTGTGTTGATTAGAATAGGAATCACAGGCTGTGGTTTGATAGTCAAGGGGAGGCTACAATGCAATAAATCTGTCTAAATATTAAAAGTTATTTATTTAAAAGATTCAGGACTTGTCTCCAAAACTGCTTCTCAGCGTTCAACCTGACCCCTTAGCACCGTCAGACTTCAGGTTCAGTTAAATTGGCCTGATGCTGCCTGACCGGCTGTGCTTTTCCAGCACCACACTCTTCGACTCTGAGCTCCAGCATCTGTTGTGCTCACTTTGCCCCTTCAGGTTCAGTTCGTTTGCTTCCATGGTTAGCTGTGTTATGGAAGGCAGTTCTTGCATTTTTTTATACAGCTTCTTCCACTGCTTGCTCAATGCTGGATCTCAAAATGCAACAGTATTCCCAATGCCTTGTGTTGTTAAACTGTTAATAATGGGTAGGTGGCAATCCCATTACTGTAATCTGCAGTTTGCCTTTGGGCAGTCCCATTGTCACTCCTAATGAAAAATCTAGGATGTGACAGTGATGTGCAGAGATCTGAAAAGGAACAAAGTGAATTCAGCGTCCCTCAGTGGGTGCTTAGGAATCTCTCTATGGCTGTAGAACTATCATTGTATCCCAGTAATCTGTAGTAGAAGATTCAACACGACAATAAAAAAGTCCCGTATAAATCAAACCCTTTGACGCTTCCATTCTGGATAGAGGAGGAATGTCAGGGATATGGAGCAAAGGAAGGGGAGTGTCAGCATGTGAAATAGCCTTTGGAGTGATAGCATAGCACAATGGCTGATATAGCTTTCTTCTGCAATGTAATGGTTCTATGTGACCGCTCATTCAAAATTTTACTGATGGCGCCCTGTCACTACAATTTCCACTCTGTTTGGAGAACTGTCACTGTGTTACAATCTCAGCCTTTTGATCTACAGATAAACTTGACTTGCACGAGCCAAGTCATGATTGAGAATACCACCATTGACATAGTTTCTCTAGTTTGTAACTCAACTTCCACAAACTCAACTCCTGAACCATCTGCAACGCCAACATCGGAGCCAACATCAACACCAGAAACAACACCAACGCCAACACCAGAAACAACACCAACGCCAACACCAGAGACAACACCAACACCAGAGACAACACCAACACCAGAAACAACACCAACACCAACACCAGAGACAACACCAACACCAGAAACAACACCTACACCAACGCCAGAACCATCATCATCAGAAAGCAATGAATCAATAGACAGCAATGAATCGTCAAAAAGCAATGAATCATCGGATAGCAATGAATCATCAGATAGCAATGAATCGTCGGATAGCAATGAATCGTCGGATAGCAATGAATCGTCGGATAGCAATGAATCATAATCACAAAACAGTCATTGAGAAGAAAGTAAAAAGCCTCGGGATTTTTGTTTTAACTGATAAAAAAAATGCACAGGGCTGCAATGAGTTGCAATTTCTTGACAAACAAAAGTAAAGATCAGCTGATTCTCAGTGCAAAAAATTATGGAGATTGCTTATCCTTTCTTTCTGCTAAGATTACATTGCCATTACCTTTTGTGCTGATGTTGCAAAATCTTAGCTCCCTGTAGAAAGGAAACATTAGAGAGGGTTAAGCCATGCAGCACCTCACTCCTACTCTTCCATTCAACAACACATATTTTGTTCAACTTCATTTTCCTGCCTGCTTCCCACATCCTTTGATTCCTTTAGTCTCTGAACATGGGCGGCACGGTGGCACAGTGGTTAGCACTGCTGCCTCACAGCGCCTGTAGACCCGGGTTCAATTCCCGACTCAGGCGACTGACTGTGTGGAGTTTGCACGTTCTCCCCGTGTCTGCGTGGGTTTCCTCCGGGTGCTCCGGTTTCCTCCCACAGTCACAAAGACGTGCGGGTCAGGTGAATTGGCTAAGCTAAATTGCCCGTAGTGTTAGGTAAGGGGTAAATGTAGGGGTATGGGTGGGTTGCGCTTCAGCGGGTCGGTGTGGACTTGTTGGGCCGAAGGGCCTGTTTCCACGCTGTAAGTCTAATCTAATGTCACAAACTCCACCTTCAGTGTACTCTCTGTCTGAGCATTCCCAGCTCGCAGACATGGATTCACAGTCATCATGAATGAATAAACTCCTCTTCTTCTCAGTCTTAAATAGCTGTCTCACTATCATAATATGATCCTGAGATCTAGACTCTTTAACCAGGGGAAGCTGCTCTGTTAAACTGTGGGAGAATTCTGTGTCCCAATGACATTGCAACCCATTGTTTTGAACTCCAGATGTCCATTCCACTCTCTCCCTAGACATAGAACAGCCATCTCAAAAATTAATAAATTTAACCTGCATTGCGCCTTTCTAAAAATATAAATTATTCGGCCCCAAGTAAGGAGATTAAAGCAGCACACAGTACAGGACTCCAAAGGCCTATACATTTACAAGTATTCCTTCCCCTGTGCACTAAACCTCCTGCAAAGAAGGCAGTTTACCATTCGCCTTCCGAAATTTATCTTCATGCTTTGCCAGTGCGGGTGCCTGTTATCTATCCATAACTGCTAGTGCATGGAGCAACGAATGCAGGTCTGCAGACATATGCGGCTGGCCTGAATTTTTACAGACCTCAATAATGGTTTCGTGGTCGCCATTGCAGAGACAAGCTTTCAATTCCAAAATGTATCCATTGAATTAAAATTCAACCAGCTGCTGTGATGAAATTTGAAATCAAATTTGCCAAAGCATTAACGTGTGGCTTTGGGTTACTAACCTAGTGACACCACCACTCCACCACTCTGCTTGTTGTAACTGTATGTTCATACATTATGATTACAATCAAGGTTTTCATGTACACTTTGAATCTCAATGTTTAATAGTTTCTTATCATTTAAAAGAATATTCTCCATGTTTCTGACCAAAGTGAACCATTTCACACTTCTCTTCAATATTTCTGTGTTCCAAAATAAAAGCAAAACTCATACAAATTTTCTAAATTTACAATGATTCTGGTTAGACTGCAAATTTAAGCCTAATATTTTAAGCTACGACAATCGTTCTAATATATTATCATTTTGGAATTTATATGTTAATACAGAGGCAGATGGATTTTGGTTTTAGTTCTGTGAAGGTAACTTTTTTTCAAAGAATCCTCACAGTGTGGAAGCACATCATTTGGCCCGAGTCCAGACTGACCCAACCAAAAGCACCCTGATCCAGACCCCTATCCCTGTAACCTTACATTTCCCATGGCTAACCCACCTAGCCTGCACATCCCTGGACACTATGGGCAATTTAGCATGGTTAATCAACCATAATTGCACATCTTTAGACTGAGGGAGGAAACCAGAGTACCCCGAGGAAACCACACAGGCACGGGGAAAATGTGCAAACTACACACAGACCGTGCCCGAGGCTGGAATCAAACCTGGGTCCCTGGTTCGGTGAGGCAGCATTGCTAAGCACTGAGCCACCCGGACTTTTTTAAAGTGGTCAGAAAAGCATTTGGAATAGTGGCCAAAGTGTATTGCTTCCAAGAACTCATGTGATTCAGCTAAGTGCTGAGCAGAATCCCTGTGCTTTTAATTAATGGAATAGTTACACGACTGAGTCTTATGATGCACTGAGTTTAGTTTGGACTCCGGTTTAGAAGAATGAAAGTTTCAGCATAGAACAATAGTTTCTCTCAACTGAGGAGTCTCCAAGCTCTGGGAATTTAGATCGAAGCTTTCAAGTCATCAGAAATGAGAAGAGGTTGAGACTAGGGGTGCCTGGTCTATAGCTTGCAGGCCACGTGAAGGCTGATATCTGCTTTAATTCACAGCTCATTCACAGATCTTGCAAAAAGGCTACTCCTACAATCTGGGGCCCTTTGTGTCCCATGAGTACTGCTGCCTATCAGTAACAAATTCCAAAAAGAACCAGTCTGTGCTTGGAGGAGTTGTGAGCAACCTCAGACCTGGAGCAGCAGCAGTGAGTCTGCAGGTTGGTTTAGGGCCTCAGAAACTTTCGGCTTCCTTTTCAGATGCCCAGCAGTTGCGGTTCCCTACATGAGGAAAGGAGTGAGATCTGGGGCTGCAGATGGCCCTTCTCAGCCAGATCATCCTGTCCCTGGTCACCCTCTTGAATCTAGGGACAGGAGGAGTGCTGCCTTGCTCCTCTTTTACAAGGCCGCGTGCCACCAGATCTGGCTGAGGGCCGGCTTCTTGTCAGGGCATTCATGGTGGCATTCAGGACTGAGTAGGAGTACAGGCTGGGTCAGATCCCCCCTTGAGCACCTCCTCCTGGCTAACCGAGGTATAGCCAGCCCAGGTCATCTCTGAAAGCCAAGGGGCATGCAAGCATGACATGTTTCTAGTTGTTGGCGGAAGGTGGCAGGAAGGGGCTCAAGTTCTGTTACCTTTGTTGGGGACCCGCAACAATAGACACAAGCTTCATCAAATAAAAATTCAAAAATAATAAATTGATCATTCAAATGAGCAATTGATGGAAATAACCTTTCAAAAGCACCAACTAACAAAGTATTCCCTCATTCCACCTTATTTACAATAGCATTTGTCCTCCACATTTTATTCCTGCTCAGGTCCTCACACTGCTGCAACAAACCTTTCAACGTGGTTCTTAGCTCATGAGACAGAGAGTTCACTAACATTTCCCACTCCTCAAGGGCATCCTCATTATTTAACATAGTTTGAAGTACATCAAACTCCACAACATTTGGATTGATTCCCGACTCTGTGGGGCAGTAACTAACACTTGTTTCTCCAGTTCCCTGTCTCTATTATAATAAGATTCAACATATTCATATGACAAACCCAATGCAGTTTTTCTCTATCGAGCATCTTTCCCAGATAATTTACCTGACTCAAATTTTTCTCAATTTGAGAGGGACCACTAAACATGGCCTTGTCAGTTTTTAAGCATGCGCAAAGGCAGGGTAAAGAGGGGTGAATAAAGGAAAGATTTGTAATAGGTGAAAGGCAGGGGCAATTAAATGAGTAAAGAGGAGATAATCACAATCAAAGTATTCCAAAACTGTGAAATTCACCGTGCAGATTCATCCAGAGTCACTTTGCCTGTGGTATCACTGTGAGGATTCTACTCTGGATCACGTGAAGCATTTTCAATTTCAGAAACATTCTTTTTGTTCGGTTCTTTTCCAGAGGTTTCACACACAAGATGCAATTTGCCCACACCAACTTCCGCAAACAGTTACAGTTTATTGAAGCCTGTACAAGCCAGGTGACTGCCCTGGTACTCTTCACAGGCATGTGGAGTCAAGTCAGAAGAGAGACCCCCGAACAAAGAAAACACATCCCCTCTATACAGGTCAGTTGGCAATGCTTGCAGGTACTCTGGCCACTCCCCCCAAAGTCACATGCCACTCAAGGCAACCCCCAGCCTCTCAGTCACATGTTATCCCAGCACAGTGGGAGGATGAGATTATCCTCTGAGATAATGCAAATACTAATGTCCTAATCGTGGAGAATCATCATGCAGACTCGGTCTATTCCCCAAGACAATGTAGGTGTGATGTCTCGTAGCTTCAGGGTGGTCCTGCAAATGAGTTCTGGTTCCGCTTCTTCCTCAGACAATGTAGGTGTGATGGGTCTCAGCATCAGGGATGATCATGTAAGTGAACCTGATTGGCTGGGGATGGCTATGAAAGTATGGAAGAGTTTGAATGAGAGTTTAATTGATAATAGTAGGGGGAGTAGTAGCAAATGATTGTCTAATTGGAATGGGAGACATTCGCATTCCTGCCTGACTGTCATCCCCATCCACTTCCAGAATGTTCCCTCAGTGTAGTTTAACCCTTTAATATTACATTAATGTCCGGAGAGATATTCCCATTTAATCTTTTAACATTACATCCACATCAAACCTCCTCTCTATCCATTGAATTCATCTGCATTTTTTGAATAATCTAATTAATTTTTATAGAATATTAATAATATTTCATGATTTGATGACAAAAACACAAAAAACATCAGATCGGTCAGCAAGCATATGTCCCATCTTTTGTGGAGGATTTTTCAATATCTACCAATACCTATCTGTTCCATGTGAGCATGTCTCGTGAATAGCTTTTTGAGACCCACATCCAAATTTTGAATGGAAGATGTTGTATTCATTAGTATAATTCTAACGTGAGTGTGATTTATTTGCAGTTTTCTTTCGATTGCATTAGTTATGTGGGATTTGAATATGTCCCACACCAGCTACGTTGGTCACCAGGATGGCTAGTCCACATATCATTGATCATGAATTTTACTTCATCCTCATCCATCTAACTGAGTCATAGGTGTGAATCTGCAGGGAACTTGGTATGTGATGTAGTTTTGCATTGAAAAATTACCATTGACTTTAATTTTGTTCCACCTGTCATGAAGGATATTGCCACCTTGAATCTTGTCTTCTCATGTTCCATCATTTCAATCAAACTGTTTATGAAATCTTCCATTCCGCACTTTGAGTGCCTCGCGTATTGAAATTCATGGACATTTCATCCATGTTGCTGATGTGATGTCAAAACTACCCATGTTTTGCTGCTGGCTGATAATGAGTTGCTGGAAACTGGTGATCTTTGCATTGAGGTGTTTTGGCAGTCTATGAACAATTCCGCTCTTCTGTAGAAACCATAGATTATTTGTTCTATAAAGTGGCTGCATAAATTTGCAAGTATTATGGATTTTAGCTTGTAAACAGCTTTATATTTCTTTCCTTTTGCTGGAGGACCCATTCTTTTTGTTGTTTGCCATGACACACACTGTCTGTTCTGTGTGGGTATGTCTTAGCATTTTGTAGCAGCAAAAGGGTTGAAGAGCAGTCTGCTGCATGTCTGAAAGATGAGTGAAAGCAGGTTCAATAATAACTGTGAAAAGGAATTTGATATATCTTTGAAAAGGAGAAATTTGTAGGAGGGTGAATAATAGAACTCAGCAGTGAAACCGATTAGATAGCTTTTCCAAAGAACTGACAGACAAAACGGGCTGAATGGCCTCCTCCGCTTATAAGATTGCATGTTCCCTGATTCTGCAAACCATTGCTTTGCCAGTATGAAGAGTGGTAGGTGGGTGCCTCACCCCAAAACACTATCAACTGTCCTAGTTAGATACGAGGTAAAGTTCAAAATTTCCATTCTCACAGCAAGCATCCGAACAGTTCAAGACCAGGTGGAAGAGAAAAAAAATAAGCAATTCCATTGTACTCTTATCAATCAGTTTTGCAAACAAAAGAGATCCTTCTTCCTTGAAGGAAATATTTACCAATGACAAAGCATGTACGGTTTAATATAAAGTGAAGATACATTCAAGTCAAACTTATTAACATTCCTGATATTTGATACCAACGGACTGCACACAAAGTAAAATGTTCTCTCTAAGCAAACAAGCCTGTCTTTTCATTCAATGGCTTATACCTCTGTCGCCATGATTCTGATGCCACAAAAGTTTGGGTCAACTCATAAGCCTCAATACCCACAATCTGGGTTAGAATATCTGGAGTGGTTTGTGTAGCAGAGTGATCAATCCGTGGTGACTTAACTGACTCAGAGCCAGTTGGCTGGGAACTCAGCTGCACACAGTAAGGCTTAAAAAAAACAGCTGCCTGATTTTAAAACTAATTACATCATGTATTACAATTATTCAGTATAACCACGTTATCTCCACGTTTCATGTGATCTAGGTGACATCTCTGCTGCTCTTTTCACATCTTGAACTTTTTGGTCATCCACATGAATTCTTATCATCTCTGGAAGTGAGTTTTTAAACTCCTCCAGCAGAATAATCTCTCTTCGAGCATCATAGGTCTATTTTTAAGGCCTGTATCCATCTATCAAAATTACGATATTTAATTCTTTCGAACTGGTCTGACCTGGTTCTTTCTGTATGTTTCTGAACCGCTGTCTATATGCTCCTGGTACCAATTCATAAGCACTTAAACTAGCCTGTATCACCTCCTCATAATCTCTTGATCCCCTTATCTGGTAGCGTCGCAATTACCTCATTAGCTCTGCCTACCAGCTTAGTCTAAACTAGCATTACAAGTTCTCTGACCACTCCATCTGCCTAGCCAATTTTTCAAATGAAATAAAGAAGGCTTCGACATCTTTCTAATCAAAATGTGGCAGTGTTTTAACATATTTGTATACATCACTACATTCTCTCTTCATCTCCATCCTGTAACTTGACGTTCCTGACTAATTTGCAACTTCTGAAGTTCACATTCTCTCTCCCTTTCTCTTTCTTCTCTCCCTCTCTTTGCTCAGCTAAGAATCTTCTCTCTTTCTTAGACCTCCCTCTCTTTTCCCTATATCTCTCTATCATTTTCCTCTCTCTCCCTCTCTCTTTTTCTTCACACATGGTTCTTCTTTCCCTTTCCTCATCTTCTAACTCAATTTGCCTCAATTGTAATTTACATTTTTCTAACTCTACTGCACATGTCTGTTTCTCTGACACACCTAAGTGCTTGACCAACTCCATTACAATTTCAGCTTCCCTTTAATGCACGGTTAAACCCAATTCTAACCTATTTGCTAATTCTGTCAGTATGTCCTTCCTCTGTCTTTCTCAACTTTCTTGGCAAATTTGGGCAGCATCTTCAAATCCCAGAACCTCATTAGCAACCTTCAGTGCCACATCCCTCAGTTTTAATTTAACCAACCACAAGTGACTAAAATTAAATGAAATGCCTCACCTACATTTTATTTAAATATCTAGGACACTAATTAGCAAATATGAAAATCTGCTGGGATCTTTCATACCCCAAATCTGTTCAAATCTGTCCAAGTCTAAGACTGGATCTGTCTAAACCTGTCCAAATCTATCCAACTTATGGACCCGAGTGCCCAAACTGTTAGGACATGGCAGTGATCCCTTCTGCTAATTCAACCAAATACCCAGAAAAGCTCACCTCACCTCGTAATCTGTTAAAATATGAGTGACAGAGAACTCCCAATATCCACTATTTAGAGAAAACAACATAAATGATTTTTTAACTCTGAAATTGAACATTAAGCAACTATTCACAACTCTAAGTCCCCATTTCTCTTAATTGCTTATTACCCGCCTCCAACTCTATTGCTGTTGCAATAAGACATTTATTAAAATTACATCAACTTAATGGGGTGGCAATGCTGCCTCACAGCGCCATGGGCTGGGGTTTGATTCCAGCCTCAAGAGACTGTGTGGAGTTTGCACATTCTCCCTGTGTCTGCATGGGTTTCCTCCTATAATCCAAAGATGTGCCAGTCAGGTGAACTGGGCATGCTAATTTGCTCATAATGATAGGGGGGAATGCGTTCAGGTGGGTTACTTTTCAGAGGGTTGGTGTGGACCTGTTGGGCCGAAGGGCCTGTTTCCACACTGTAGGGAATCTAATCTTAATTTCAAAACCATACAGCAGCTGTTGTCTTTCATGTCCGTCTTCTTTCAGGTTAAGACCTCCCTGGGTCATCTTCTTTCTTTTCACTGCAAATATATTTCACATGAAAAGGTACCTTTGATAGAGAGTGTTTCCTAATTTTTTGGATTTGTGTTGATGGCAGATGTTCTGTCTGGAATTTTCAAAATGCTGCCTTTTTTTTACCTCAACATTGGATTGTCTCACTGGTTCGATGTTGATAAAACAATAAGTTCAAGCTCGATTGGGTTTCAGTAAAATTTTGAACTGATTGGTGAAATTTGAATCCTTGTCAAAACAGCAACCAACTCAGATATGCATTTCACAGCCAAAGGTTACACATTTTCAATTTTCCAGTACACCCTGAGAAGGCTATCTAATATATCACAGGTGCTTGTAAGCCCTTAGTCAGAACAGCATTCACTCTCTCTTAAAGGTACAGTACATACCTTCAACTTCACAACATCATTGATCTAAGTACAGGACAGAAATTCAAAACAGACAATTCCACTTGTCCTACAAAGTCTTTCTCTCAGTCCATAATTTCTGTTCCTTCATGTATTCTACTCCTTACTGATTGTAATCCTAATTCATTCAGCATCAATCTCCTCATTTTTCACCAACTTTCCTACTCTGAAGGGGTTACCTCTTGGGTTCAGATTCACAGTCACACAATAACACAAGGATTAGAAACCGAAGGAGGTCATTCAGTCTCCTTATGTGCTTTGCTATTTATTAAGTTCAAAATGATCAGAATGCTGCGTATTTCTTCTTCGTTTCAATGGGTATTAGGTCAGCCTGTTCAACTTCTAGTCATAAGATGATCCTTTCAAATGAACATTCTCAAAACGGCTTCTAATACAATTACATTTTCTCCTAGGAGACTAAAACTGCATAACGTACTCAAATATAACAAGACCACGTACAGCTTCTGCAACACTTCTTTACTTTTATAGTCTATTTGCCAATAGTTGCCTTCTTAATCACTTGAAGTATATTTGAATGGCACTTCTTTCGTGATTTATTTACCAGTTCACCCAAATCTCTCCATACCTTCAAGTTCTGTAAACTCTTGCCATTCCAATTATATGCTGTTTTTATTCTTCCTGCTAAAGTAGAAAAGTTCACATTTTCTCACACTATACTTCATCTCTCAAATGTTCATCTGCTCAGTTAACCTATCTCAAATTCCACTGTAGAGCCTTTATGTCCATTAGCAATTTATTTTTCAAGATATCGTTCTGTCGTCAGTCAATTAATCTAACAGATAGTAATTGATATGGATTGTCAATAGTTTGGGCACCAGTACTGATCCCTGTGGCTCTACAACCTAAACATGATTGACAAATTCCTCAAAGACTATTTGAAGACAATCAGATCCCTCAAAGAATAGTCATGGAGTCATACAGTACAGAAATAGACCCTTCAGTCCAAGTAGTCCACACTGACCATTTTCCCAAACCAAACTAGTCCCACCTGCCTGCATTTGACCCATATTCCTCCAAACCTTTCCTATTCATACTCTGATCCAAATGTCTTTTCATTGTTGGAACTGTACCTGCATCCATTGCTTCCTCTGGCAGTTCATTCCAATGAGCCACTCCTGTGAAAAAGTTGCCCCTCATGTCCTTCTTAATCCTTTCTCCACTCACCTTAAAAAGTGTGTCCCCTAGTTTTGAATTCACCCACTCCAGGGAGAAGACCCTTACTACTCACCTTATCTATGCCCTACTGATTCTATAAATGTCCATAATCTCACTTCTCAACCTCCTATGCTCCAATGAAAAAATCCCAACCTTTCAGTCTATCTTTGTAACTCTAACTCTCCATTCCCAGCAAGATCCTGGTAAATCTTTTCTGAACCCTCTTCAATTTAATAATATCCTTCCTGTAACAGGACAACCAGAACTGCACACTCCAGAAGAGGCCTCACCAACATCCTGTAAAACCTCA
The DNA here is from genome assembly GCF_020745735.1 of Hemiscyllium ocellatum. Taxonomy (NCBI): domain Eukaryota; kingdom Metazoa; phylum Chordata; class Chondrichthyes; order Orectolobiformes; family Hemiscylliidae; genus Hemiscyllium; species Hemiscyllium ocellatum. The sequence goes on along the minus strand of NC_083407.1, from coordinate 102,515,671 downwards.
ACATGACATCCCAACATCTATAATCAAGGGTCTGAGCAATAAAGGCAAGCAGGCTAAACAGCTTCTTCAAGCAGGAAAGAACATAACAAGGAGTTAGGAGGACTAAAAGGAATCATGAAATGTCTGCTCAGTGTCAAGGGCTTTCCACATGTAAACAAAGGGTGACTTGGTGATGGGATACCGGCCTCTGTGGAATTATTTCAGTGGTGACCAGAGAAAAAATACTCTCCTGACGAAATTTGTTCACAACTGTCGTCTTTGAGGTTAGGTAAGCATTTCTAGCATCATGCCGTTCTTTGGGAAGCTTGAATCGAAGACTGAACTCAGTAAATGGAAAGAATGCATTAAATCATTCTGGACAAATGGCATTGAGGCGGATCAAACGCAACGATTAATTCTCCTGATAGCTTGTGGACCCACAGCTTTTTTTAATTATTAGGAAAATAACATTTGCTGACAACCAGATAACTACAACCTTTCAACAGCTAACAGATTTTGTTAAGAAATAGTATGACCCCAAACCTTCTCTAATTCTGAGACACTATTGGTTGTACTCAACAGTACAGCAGGGGACTCAATGTCAGGTTTGTTGACAAGGTGAAGATGGCTGGCAGAGGCATGTGACTTTGGCTTAACCCTTAATGAGATGCCGAGACACTGCTTGGTCTGTGGGATAAAAGATGTGATTATGCTTAAGTGTCTATTCGCTAAAGCCCAACTGGTACTATGACTGACTTTGACATTAGAAAATGTGGCAAGTAGAGCATATGACTTACAGGGTATGTTGATGAAAGTAGACACCCTTGCCAGGCTGACTGAGTTTCGGGGATGCCACTTAAGTGAAGGCAATCGTATTGCCTCCCTCAGGACATATCCTGAATAGACCGACTCTAGGTCAGCCCACAGCAAAACCCAAAACAAAGCAAAGTCTCAGTCAAATGGTCAACCGTGGAAGCTTTACAGGTGAAGTGTACAACTTTGGTTCTGGTCCTTTATGAGAAACGATTACCACTGCTGGCAGTAACAGGCCTGGGCCTAAAGCTGCTGGAGGGAAGTTGCTTGAGGAAAATTCACCGAGATTGACTTAACACTTTTCCAGTAGAAAATGGCTGCCTGAGTAAAGTTCTAATTAAATAGCTGGAGGATTTTCAGGAAGGTCTCGGGGCTGTCAAAGATCTTGTATGTTGATCAAGAAGCAATTCCACAATTTTGCAAGGTTGGTACAGTGCAATTTTCCTTACAAGCAACTGTAGAGAGAGAAATAAGAAGGCTGTAAAGTGAAGGAATGATCAAATCAGATCAGTTTAAGGAATGGGCAGCATCGTTCACACCGATGGTGATGCCCAACGGGTCGGTTCACCTTTGTAGGGACTTTAAACAAATGACAAACTGCTTCTTGAATTATTGAATTATTGAAGAGGGGTATAAGAAGATTACACTTTCTTCAAACTGATCTGTCAAAAATCAAAATCAAGTCAATTATTTATTTTATACTGATAACAACTAGTTTTCATTTTAAATAAATTTCTTCAACTTTAATTTTCTGAAGAGTTCTTGTCTTACTCAGTGGCTCCATAGTCTCAACAGAACCAAGACCAGATGAACGAAGGTCGGGTGGTCTACATTTCTGATTTGGATGAGCCAAAACTGAATGAAGGCAAAATTTACAAAGGTACTATAACCAATCGGGTTATCAGAGCAGGCAGGAATGAGAGCGATAGTGTTATTGAATAGTGGAGCAGGCTTGAAGGGCTGGTTGGTCTATTCCTGCTGTTTGTAAAGGGTGAGATTCTAAAGGGAATACAGGAGTGGAGAAACCTTGAGGTGTATGTGCACAAATCCATGAAGTCAGCAGGGCAGGGTGACAGAACAGCTCAAACAACATGGGACAATGGGGTTTCAGATACAAGACCAAGGAAGTTATGATTCATTTTTATAAATTGGTGAGTTCGCCTCAGCTAGAATGTCATAATCTGTTCTTGGCAACACAGCTTAGGAAAGATACAAAGGCTTTACTGGAGGTGCAGAAAAGTTTCATGAGAATGAATCAAAGAGCAAGGACGGAGAAGCTGAGGCAATTCTCCTTTGAAGCGAAGGGACATTTGACAGAATTATACAATGTCGTGAGGGATTTGGAGAGCGTAGGTGGTGAAAATAGGATGGTGGAACATGAATCAACTGAAGCGATGGTGATATGAGGAATGACATGTTTACACTGTGAGTGTATTCCACCTGGAGTAAATACCTTGGGGTGCAGGTAGACTCCATCATGCCTTTCAAACTGAATCGAGTTCTGAAAAGGAGAAATGGGCAGGGGTACGGGAAAAAACCCAGGTGAATGATCAAGAACACAATGGGCTGAATCATCATCTTCAGTGCATACTGAAGGAATACTGTCCTGTCAAAGGGACCATCTTTCATGTGAGATATTAACCCAAGAGCCCCATCTGCCCTCCTACACAGACCTATCAGATTGAATGGCTTCAAATGGAAGGAGAACAAGGGAGAGGAGGTCACCCCGAATATAAAGAACAGGACAGCACAATAACAGGCTCTTCAGTGTTCCAAGCTTGCACTTCCATGCTAAAACCATCTTCACTCACAGGATCAGCATCCCTCCATTCTCTTCCTATTCATGTATTCATCCAGGTGCTTCTTGAATGCTGCTACTGTGTCTGCTTCCACCATCTTCTCTGATAGCGTGTTCCATGCACTCACCACCCTTTGTGTGAAAAACCTTGCCTCACATATGTCTCAAAAACTTTCCACCACACACCTTGCACCTGTGTCCGTTCGTAACTGACCCCTCCATCCTGGGAAAAAGCTTCCTATATTCCACTCTGTCTATGCCATTCACAATCTTATAAACTTCTATCAGGACGCCCGTGAACCTCCTGCATTCCAGTGAAAACAAACCCAGTCTATCCAAACTTTCTTCAGAGCTAAAATTCCCCCATAGCTAGAAACATCCTGCTATGTACCCTATCCAAAGCATCCACATCTTTCTAATAGTGGTGACCAGTACTGTACGCAATATTCCAAGTGTGGCCTGACAAAAGTTCTATAAACTTGCAGCATAACTTGCCTCTTCTTATACTCAATGCCCCTTCCAATGAAGGCAAGCATTCCATAGGCCTTTTTTAAAACTACCTGATCTACCTGCACAGCCACCTTCAGTGATCTATGGACCTTCACACCCAGATCCCTCTGCATATCAATACTCCTACGTGTTCTGCCATTCACTGCAAAATTTCCACCTGAAATTGATCTTCTAAAATACATCACTTCACATTAGTCCAGATTAAAGTCCATGTGCCATTCTTCTGCCTATGCCTCCAACTGACCTATATCCTGTTGTGTCCTCCGACAATCCTCACTCTCCACCAATCTTGGCATCATCCACAAGCTTATTCATTAGACCAGCCATGTTTTCCTCCAAATCATCTATGTAGACCACGAACAGCAGAGGTCCCAGCACTGATCCCTGTGGAACACCATTACTGACAACCCTCCAATCTGAAAAGCATCCTTCCGCTCCTATCCTCGGTCTCCTATGACTAAGCCAGTTCTGTCTCCATCTTGCCAGCTCAACCCTAATACCATGTGACTTCATCTTTTGTACCAGCCTGTCATGATGGAGTTTGTCAAAAGCTTTACTGAGGGCTAGGTAGACAACATCAACCACCTTTCCCTCAACAATCATCTTCATCACCTCCTTAAAAATTCTATCAAGTTAGTGACGCACGACCTCCCCTGCACAAAACCATGCTGTTGATCACTTATCAGTCCATTTGCTTCTAAATGTTTAAAGATCTCGTCCCTGAGAACCTTTCTCCAATAGTTTCCCTACCACCAACGTGAGACTAACAGGCCTGTAATTTTTTGGATGATCCCTACTACCCTTAAATAATGAGACAATATTGGCTATTCTCCAGTCCTCTGTGAACCTACCTGTGGCCAAACAGGATACAAGCTTGCTTATCAATGTTCCAGCAATTTGTTCTCTTGCCTCAGCACCCGGGGACTTATCTATTTTAATACTTGTTAAGACGCACAATACCTCTTCCTTTTTAAAAGCAAATTGCTGCAGATCCTGGAATCTGAAACCAAAAGAGAAAACGCTGGAAAATCTCAGCAGGTCTAGCAACATCTGTAAGGAGAGAAAAGAGCTTTGACAAAGGGTCAGTTGGACTTGAAACATCAGCTCTTTTCTCTCCTTACAGATACTACCAGACCTGCTGAGATTTTCCAGCATTTTCTCTTTTGGTTACCTCTTCCCGTTTAATGGCAATTTGGCTGAGGAATTCAACACTCCCTTCCGAGCTCATCCTCCACCCAATTCCTTTTCTTGAGTGAATAGCAACTCAAAGTGTTCCTTAAGGACATCACCTACCTTTCCCTGGCTACCCTCTTGCTTTTTATATATGTATAAAAAGCTTAGGATTCCCCTTAATCCTGTTTGCTAGTGACTTTTTATGACTCCTTTTAGCCCTTCTAATTCCTTGTTTAAGTTCTTTCTTATTTTCCTTATATACTTAAGGGTGTCATCAGTTCCTACCCTCCTAGTCTTGATGGACTTTAGGCTCAATCTACAAACTTATTTTCTTTTATGTGTGAGCCAAGTCCTGCGTGCTCTTTAAATAAAGCAACAGGAAAAAATATCTAATCTTACACTTTTAGTTTTATTCTATCAGTAAGTGGATAAAGTATACAGAGCTCTGCGTCTAAACCTTTCTGTCCCTGACAAACTACTCAGTCAGTCAGTTCAGAAAGAACAAAAGACGTATATCTGTCCCTGACCCAGTCTTTTATACCATACAAAACATCATACCATCACTCAAGTGAAATAGTCTTCTAATTGGATGTTGCTCTGACTCCATTCCCCACCTCCTCGCATTCCCGGATGTCCGATCCCACGTGACCCTCCTTTGTCTCTGAAAAGGAGCACCACGCGGCCTCCTTTCGGGCGCGAAACAGCAGACTTGCACACTTCCGGGGCGCGAAACGGCCGATCACGTGATCTCCCGGCACTCTTCCGGAACGAGAAACAGGGAGACCACGTGACCGCGCCCGCGTCTCGGAGCATCACGTGATCATCCTCTGCGCACGCATCAGAGGACCACGTGACCTCCGAGCGCTGAGGACACGCCCCCTCAGACTCTACAATTTAGTTTCCTGGTAAGTTTTATATATATGTCCACTGTCTTCACTTTTCTCTTTGACCAAGGTGATAACATCCAAGGTAACTTGCCATACCTATCCTTTATTCGTGTAGGAATGCATCACACCTGAACTTATATCAACTGCTATTTGAAATACACCCATGTCTGATGTGGATTTACCCTAAAACAGCCACCTCCAATCAAAATTCTCCAATTCCTGCCTAATATTGTTGTAGTTTGCCTTCCCCTAATTTAACACCTTCACCTGAGGACTGCTCTTACCCCTATCCATGAATATCATAAAACTCACGGAATTATGGTCACTACTCCCAAAATGCTCCCCCATTGAGACTTCACTCATCTGGCTGGACTCATTTTCCAAAACCAGGTCTAGTATAACCCCTTCCCTGGTTGAACTGTTTACATACTGTGTCAAGAAACCCTCCTAAATGGTCCTGACAAATTCTGCCCCATCCAAGCCCCGAGCAAAAAGTGAGTCCCAGTCAATATCTAATCTAATCAATATAGGGGAAGTTAAAATCACCCACTGTGTCACACTACAGGTGAACCCATTGCACTATACACACACAGACAGACGCACACACACAGACAGACACACTCACAGACAGATGCATACACACAGACACACAGACAGATGCACACATGCAGACAGACGCAGACACACAGACAGATGCACACACAGACAGACGCATACACTCCTACAGACACACACAGTCATGCAGACCCTCTCTCATATGCTCACACATACATTCTCATACACACACATGCACCATTTCACAGACTTATACCCCTTTACACTCACACACAAACACACACTATCTCACAGACACTCATACCCGCCCCCACCCACGCACATACATGTATAAGTTTGTGGGTGAATTTGTACTTGCAGAATTACATTTTACTTTGCTCAAAAACTGCATGAATCCATGTAAGATTTGCTAAATTTATTTTTTAGATTAGAATCAGTCTGACCATTGTGGCACAGACAGTCTCACACAGGGCAGCCCACACCTTCAATGAATTATCTGGGCCAACGTGACACCAATCGTTAAAGTTCACTTGAGAGTGTAACTTTTAAATGTTCTGCAATTTACATATGAAAGAACTGAAACCAACATGTTCATTCTAAAAGATGAGAGACTCAACAAACAATCCAGGTCTTTCACAATATATGATTTCAGATACATCGCACTGTAAACTTTTGCGAATAAATTCTGTGTCTTACAATCTTATTCTCCACAACTACCTGAGGAAGGAGCTGTGCTCCGAAAGCTAGTGCTTCCAAATAAACCTGTTGGTCTATAACCTGGTGTTGTATAATTTTTAATTTTGATGTCTGTCGTTCCCAAACTTACTAACCATGCCTTCTACATTCTCATCCAAATCATTTATACAAACAACAAAATTCAACCCAGAACTGATCCTGTGGAACATCACTGGTTACAGGCCTCCACCTCCACTCTGTCTCTAGCTGGTGAGAAACAGTCAGCATTAAGTGGTCATGACTTGGAACTCACTGCCTCTGAGGTCAGGGGAAGTAAAGATCAATGATTTCAGAAGGATGGGCATTTGAAGGCAATAAACTTATTAGATTATGGGAATAGAGTGAAGAAATGAGACTGACCGCACTGGTCTGTAGACTGTCTATGACTGGAAATATATAACAAGGTCACAGGACATTAGAAATTAGTCAACATTATTCCAGAACTATAACTATAATATCCGATAGGTAACACATTACAACACTTGACATACATTATAGTCATCTTATATGTCAGCTCTCTCCATGAGAAAGCTGCCTCTTTAATTGTAGAGATTAGGAAAGAGGCCATCCTTTTAGTCAGAGAAATTGAAGTGTCTGTATTATAAATAGTCAAGTCCGGATGCATGATATGATAATGACCCTGCGCTTATTTGTCACAGGAAGCAATATAATGTCATAGCCAGCCTCCTGACAAGGTGAACACCAAATAAATTTGACGTCCTCCCCTCTGCTGCAGATTGAATAAATATTCTGCAGAAGCTGAGGGAGCAAAGGAAGACACTGGCTCAGAAAAAGAGAGAAAGAACCGGAGGAGGAGAGGGAGAGATGGGCTGGAAGATGGAGGTTGGCTAAGCTGGGCCAGCCCTTCCAACGTCTATGCTTGCTCTGAATTTACTTATTTTCCCTTTGGTTGCTACACGTCAACACTTTAAATCAAGAACTGGAGAAGATGTGAGAAGGGGAATAAGGTGCTGAACTCTCAGGTATTGGACAGAGAATAAACTCGGGCTACCTGATGTCAGTAGACCTGTCCACTTCTAAGAATATGTATGATAGACAAAGAGAAGCTCTCCTCATTAGGTAGTGATACACATTGAAGGTTTTGGGAAAGAAATGTAGGAGGCTTGCCCCTTTTATTTGATCTCTGGGGTGGTAGGTAAATTGCTGAAGAGTACCAAACCCCCATCCCCTAACCAGCAGTTTCCAGGCAACCACGATGTCCCCTCCCCACCCCTCGTCCACTCATCAGCAGTTTCCAGACCACTGTTCACTCACCAGAAGTTTGCAGAATCCTGTTCACCCCAACTGTTTCCAGTACCCCTCCTCTCTCTCCCCATCAGCAGTTTCCAGGCCCCAATCTCCCTATTCCTCCCCTGGTCACTGGCAGTTTCCAGATCCTCCTACTTCCTCTGCTTACCAGTGGTGGCCAGGCATCCCACTCTGTTCACTAACGGTTTCATGGATACCAGCCGTTCTTCACTCCGTGAAGGATGACCTTGCACCTGCACACATTGACACTGATAGGAAACCTCCTTTAGTGTGAGGTATTCTGGGTACATTGTGCACCATTGATGGCTTGAATGGATCATTGAACATCACATTGTGGAATCCCAATGGAGATCGAGGCCAAATGTTTAATATACAAGCCAATGTACTTAAATTGTAGATAAACATGTTTAGCCTCAACCTGCTTCTCTCTAATGCAATGTTGGAAAACATTCCATGTTGCAAAACAGGTTGCAGCAGTGATCAGAGTGGGAGCATCGACCAGGAGGCTGACGGTAAGATGAATCACTGATTTAAATACTTACCTCATGAATAGACAAAGTACATGCTGACCAAGAGCAGTCACAGGATTGCTGAGTAAATGAAGTCATATATTTGGGTGGTTCTGTCACCCGAAACACTACTTAGGTAGTGACTCCCACCCATTCTCCTTCTCTAACCAAAAATAAAGGTTCTGTGCGCCAGATTGGTAAGGTATCTAGTTTTTGTTTACTCTATATTTTTCTACAGTCTCTTTGGGAATTTAGAATTGTGGGAATGTTGGTTAGGGCAGTTGAATGTTCCTCCTGCAGAATATGGGAGATAAGGGTCACCACTAGTGTGAAGTGCACCCAATCCCAGCTCCTCGAAAACCACGTTAGGGAACTGGAGCTGGAACTGAATGAACTTCGGATCATTTGGGATGCGGAGGGGGTTATTGAGAGGAGTTACAGGGAGGTAGTGACTCCTCAGGTACAAGAAGAAGGGAGATAGGTTACAGTCAGGGGATGGAAAGGGAACTGGCAGGCAGTGCAGGGATCCCCTTTGGCCATTCCCCTCAATAACGAGTATACCGTTTTGGATACTGTTTGAGGGATGACGTACCAAGGGTAAGCCATGGGGCACAGGTCTCTGGCACAGAGTCTGTCCTTGTTGCTCTGAAGGGAAGGAGGAAGAGGAGCACAGCATTAGTCATTAAGGACTCCATAGTTAGGGGGATAGATAGGAAGTTCTGTAAGAACAAGAAAGACTCACGGTTGGTATGTTGCTTCCCAGGTGCCAGGGTTTGTGATGTCTCTTGTGTTTTCAGGATCCCTAAGGGGGAGGGGGAGCAGGCCCAGTTGTGGTCCACAAAGGCACCAACGACATAGGTAGGAAAAGGGATGGGGATTTAAGGCGGGAATTCAGTGAGTTAGGGTGGAAGCTTAGTGCTAGAACAAACATTGTTGTTACCTCTGGTTTGTTGCTCATGCCACATACTCATGAGATGAGTAATAGATAGAGAAAAGAGTTGAATGTGTGGCTACAAGGATGGTGCAGGAGGGAAGGTTTTGGACTCCTGGATAATTGGGGCTCTTTCTGGGGTAAGTGGGACCTCTCCAAACAAGATGACCTTCACCCAAACCAGAGGGGTACCAACATCCTGGGGGGATATTTGATAATGCTCTGCAGGAGGGTTTAAACTAATTCAGCAGTAGGATGGGAACCTAAATTGTAGTTCCAGTGTCCAGGGGTTGAGAGTAGTGAGGTCAGAAATGAGGTTTTAAAGTCATAAGAGTTCACCAGCAAGCAATAAAATGGTTTGAAATGTGTCTACTTCAATGCCAGAAGCATCCGGAATAAGGTGGATGAATTTGCAGCATGGGCTCGTACCTGGAATTTCAATGTTGTGGCTATTTCAGAGAAATGGATAGAGCTAGGACAGGAATGGTTGTTGCAGGTTCCAGGATTTAGATGTTTCAGTAAGAACAGAGAAGATGGTAAAAGAGGGGGAGGTGTGACATTGTGAATCAAGGACAGTATTACGGTGGCAGAAAGGACATTTGAGGACTCATCTACTGAGGTAGTATGGGCTGAAGTTAGAAACAGGAAAGGAGGATTCACACAGTTGGGGGTTTTCTATAGGTCTCCGTTTGGTGCTAGAGATGTAGAGGAAAGGATAGCAAAGCTGATTCTGGGTAGGAGTGAGAGTAACAGAGTAATTGTTATGGGTGTCTTTACCTTTCCAAATATTGACTGGAAATACAATAGTTCGAGTACTTAATATGGGTCAGGTTTTGTCCAGTGTGTGCAGGATGGTTTCCTGACACAGTATGCAAACAGGCAACAAGGGGCAAGGCCAAATTGAATTTGGTACTGGGAATGAACCTGGCCAGGTGTTAGATTTGGAGATAGGTGACCACAATTTGGATATGTTTACTTTAGCAATGAAAAGGAAAAGGGATATAATGTAGGACAAGAGTTATTGCTGGCGGAATGATAATTATGATGTGACTAGGCAAGATTTAGGATACATAGGATGGGAAAGAAGATTGCAGGGGATGGGCACAATAGAAATGTGGAGCTTATTCAAGGAACAGCTACTGTAGGTCCCTGATAAGTATGTATTTGTCAGGCAAGGAGGAAGATTCGAGCGAGGGAGCTGTGGTTTACTCAAGAAATTAAATTTATTGTCAAGAGGAAGAAGAAGGCTTATGTTAGGATGAGATATGAGAAGGCTCAGTTAGGGCACTTGAGAATTACAAGTTAGTCAGAAAAGACCGAAAGAGAGAACGAGGAAGAGGCCAGGAGGGGACATGAGAAGTTATTGGCAGATAGGATCAAGGAAACCCCTAAAGCTTTCTATTGGTATATCAGGAATGAAAGAATGACCAGAAAAATATTAGGGGCAATCAGGGACAGTAGTGGGAAAATTGTGTGTGGAGTCTGAGGAGATGGGGAAGAACTAAATGAATATTTTTCATCAGTATTCACATTGAACAAACACAATGTTGTTGAGGAGAATACAGAGATACAAGCTACTAGACTGAATGGGATTGAGGTTCACAAGGAGGAGGTGTTAGCAATTCTGGAAAGTGTGAAAATAGGTAAGACCACTAGGCCAGATGGGATTTATCCTAGGATATTCTGGGAAGCCAGGGAGGAGAATGCAGAGCCTTTGGCTTTGATCTTTATGTTGTCATTGTCTACAGAAATAGTGCCAGAAGACTGGAGGATAGCAAATGTTATCCCCTTGTTCAAGAAGGGGAATAGAGACAGCCCTGGTAATAATAGACCAATGAACCTTACTTCGGTTGTGGGTAAAGTATTGGAAAAGATTATAAGAGATAGGATTTATAATCATTGAGAGAGGAATATTCCTAATTGTTTACAAGGTCATGGTTAGGGATAGTCAACACAGTTTTGTGCGAGGTAGATCATGTCTCACAAACCTTATTCAGTTCTTTGAGAAGGTGACCAAACAGTTGGATGAGGATAAAGCAGTTGATGTGGTGTATCTGGATTCCAGTAAGGTGTTTGATAAGGTTCCCCATGTTAGGCCATTGCACAAAATACGGAGGCATGGGATTGAGGGTGATTTAGCAGTTTGGATCAGAAATTGGCTAGCTGGAAGAAAACAGAGAGCGGTGGTTGATGGGAAATGTTCATCCTCGAATTCAGTTACTTGTGGTATATCGCAAGGATCTGTTTTGGGGCCACTGCTGTTTGTCATTTTTATAAATGACCAAGATGAATGCGTACAAAGATGGGTTAGTAAATTTGTGGATAACACTAAGGTTGGTAGAGTTGTGGATAGTGCTAAAAGCTGTTGCAGGCTACAGAGGGACATAAATAAGCTTCAGAGCAGGGCTGAGAGGTGGTAAATGGAGTTTAATGTAGAAAAGTGTAATTCACTTTGGAAGGAGTAACAGGAATGCAGAGTACTGGGCTAATAGTAAGTTTCTTGGTAGTGTAGATGAGCAGACAGATCTCAGTGTCCGTGGATATAGATTCCTGAAAGTTGCCACCCAGGTTGATAGGGTTGTTAAGAAGGCATACGGTGTGTTAGCTTTTATAGGTTGAGGGATTTAGTTTCGGAGCCACGGGGTCATGCTGCAGCTGTACAGAACTCTGGTGCGCCACACTTGGAGTATTGCATACAGTTCTGGTCACCGCATTATAGGAAGGATGTGAAGCTTTGGAAAGGGTTCAGAGGAGATTTACTAGGATGTTGCCTGATGTGGAGGGAAGGTCTTACGAGGAAACATTGAGGGACTTGAGGCTGTTTTCATTAGAGAGAAGAAGGTTGAGAGGTGACTTAAATGAGAGATATAAGATAATCAGTGGGTTAGATAGGGTGGACAGTGAGAACCTTTTTCCTCAGATGGTGACGGCTAGCACAAGGGGACATAGCTATAAATTGAGGGGTGATAGATGTAGGACAGATGTCAGAGGTAATTTTACTCAGAGAGTAGTAGGGGCGTGGAATGCATTGTTTGCAACAGTAGTAGACTTGCCAAATTTAAGGGCATTTAAATGGTTATTGGATAAACATCTGAATGAAAATGGAATACTGTAGGACAGATAGGCTTCAAATTGGTTTCACAGGTCGGTGAAACATCAAGGGCTGAAGGGCCTGTCCCGCGCTGTACTCATCTGTGTTCTATGTTCTATGTCAGTGCAAGTGTCAGTTGTATTTAGAATTCGCATTCAATCAAATACAGTTTGTTCGAACATTGTGAGCTCGTAGAGTTTTGTGTGTAATCACATGGGAAGAGAGAACAATAGAGAAAACAGAAGAGATGTACACTTCCAGTTACGACCTTGGGAATGGCATTCCATTCTCAATGTTCTAATCTCCCCGACTGTACATCTCTCTCTAGATCTGTGTGCAGTGACAGCATGCATCGAAGTGTTTTATTTGTGTGTACATCTGGATGTTTGCAGTTATGTGCCTGTGCATGTGTCTCTGTATATTTAACAGTATGAACACCTGCAGGTTTGTATGTGTTGTATGTGACTAAATGTCACGTATGAATGCATGCCTTGTCAGTGTGTATGTGTGCACGTGTCTGTAATTTTGTCTCTGCAGGTAACTGAGGAGTGGCAATCTATTAACACAATAGTCCAATGTGAAATTTAAGTTGGGGAAAGGGATTGAGACATTGGGTTTTACTCATCATGTGCTGCACAGGAGCTGAGGGTGACACTGCTTTTCTCTCTCTTGTGCACTTCATTCTTTTAATCTCAATCCTGGTTTTTAACTGATTTGTCTGGATCATACTGTTTAGTCTCACTGTTAAAACGACTGGCCACATTTTTTGTGACAGTATTTTATCTTAAAAAATCAATTTTGAATTCAGAATCTGTCAAGAAACTGCGAGATTTTCTGGAGTCAATTGTTAACAATGGTGTAAAATTGGTGCAGATGTTTCCATTCAGACACATGTTGAATGGTTTGTAGGAAAGCTGTTAATTTCTACATTGGTATGATGATAATGTTGAAGAGAATCTTTTTCTGCTCCACAGGTCACAGCAGAAACTGGATTGTTTTATACAGTTCTTGATAGGGCCAAATTTCAGCTTTCTCTATATTAGACTTAAAATAAAAAGACTCATTAACCAGGTTTCTTAAATGCACAAAAAGTTGATTTATTTTAAAGTTCATATATATTTTTAGCAAAATATTAAACTTGTTAACAACACACAGAGGCCAATAATGGTTAATCATTGATGGAAGAGAAAGTGATAATGCATGGAATTTTCAGCTCGCTGTCAAGCTAGTACTCTGGCACACATAAAGTAAGGTCAGTGGACACATAAAACTATCTCTGCGGTCTTGGTAGATACAGCTTACTCAGAAAATAAAGGATCATACAGACTTCCAAATGCTCTTGAAGAGGTCAAGCATGCTTTACATTGAACTTACAATAAAAGCTTTTCAGAAAGATAGAGCAAAATGTTGAGCAGCCTTTTCCTCAGCAGGCCTTTTTCCCAAATGAAAAGTGAACAATCACCAACTGCATGCAAAACGTTATTCAAACAGAAACATTTTTTTTCAAGTCCTAAACTCTGTCATGTGTTTCCCCAGAGGCGAGTCCAAGGAATTAGATGTACTGTTCACATGAATGCTTTATTTTAAAGATGTGAAATGTCTAATGTATAAAGTGACCTTTCAGCAACCCCTTAAAAATGCATCCAATTATCCACAGATCTAAGGTAAATTAGTTTTGCACAATCCCTAATAACTCAAATCTTCAGTAAGAAGAAAATACATAAGCCTGAATATAAAATCAAGCAACAAGAATTACAGTGGTATAAACCTTGAGGAATTTAGGACTATTTTGCTGTTTTAGCAGTTAGTGAGCTGAAATATTTTGAAAACTGATTAACACAAGGAGTGACTAGCAAGCTGAGATCACTGAAATGTGAGTCTTATCAACCTCATTCCTAAAGACAGCACTTGCTTTGATCATTGACACATTTGGAGTGAATATTATGATGTAACGGTCACTACATTCTGTGGTGCCATGGTTACCTGTTTCAAAACAAAACCAATGCCCAGTGCCTGGGAAAACAACGATCAGAGGGTCAGAAACATATGCCAAGTTGGTTTGGTCAGTTAGTGTGCGCTGGATGCAATGTTAATATTAACAAAAGGGCTGTGAGCCAAACATCTATGAATCCAAGGCTGTCAGAATTCAATCATGGATAACCTGCATATTCCACAACCAAGGAGCCATTCTTATGGCAGCATTTTACCAACAACTATGGCAGGCATGAACAGCCATAGTGATGTGAGTACTGACACCCTCGATGTCAGTGTGTCCCAGACGAGTATGCCCAAGAAGTTATTTCAGAACTTAAACTTACCTGGTACGGATAGAAAGCAATCCAGCAGTTCCAGATATGGCAGTCCACGCTCTAAGAGGAGCCAGTCCGAAAGCATGAAGAACCCAGGACTCATTAAGGTAAATTGTCAGCTTCATAGCAGTGTAGAAAGGGCATACAGATGAAATATTGAGAATGTGCCTCTCAGGTCAGGCCCTGCTGATAAGGTTCAGCATGTTCAATGATCCTCTTACACAGAAGTCATCAACTCCACCAGTACTATTTAAGGCTATATAGGAGCGGAGGTATTTAGCCCATCCAGTCGACTCCACCATTTGATCAGATCACAGCTATCTGAAAATCTTAAACTCCACTTGCCTGCCTTTTTCTATTCCCTTACTGATTAAAACCTGTACATCTCAGCCTTGAATATATTTAATGATCCAGCCTCAACTGCTCTTTGAGGTAATGAGTTCCATAGATTCATAACCTTTACTTGCTATGTATTTTCCAGCCTTGTTACATTGGTTGATCTCCCACACCATCATTCCTAGAGACCGAAAGCAAACCTGTGGTATGGTTCAGAGAACATCTCTGGTCCATGTGTACCAACGAACCTCACCTTCCTCTGATCATCGAGTTCAACTCCCATTCCCACTCCCGTGAGGACATATCCATTCTGGGCCTCCTTCACCATTTACACCAGACCACCAGCAAACTGGAGGAGGAACACCTCATCTTCCATTTTAGGAGCCTCCAACCACAAGGCATGAACATTGAATTCACCAGTTTCCAAATCTCCCCTCCCTCCAGCCCAATCCCAGATCCAACTCTCCGACTCATATCCGCCCTCTTGACGTGACCTACCTGTCTATCTTCCTTCCCATCTACCTGCTCCACACTTCCCACTGACCTATCACCATTACTTTCTACCTTCGCTCACCTATTGCTATCTCACCTTGCTTTCCCCTACACCCATCCCCCTACCTTTACTCATCTCTCAGCACCCTTCTCCCTCCCCAGTCCTGAACAAGGTTCCTGCCTGAAACACCTCCTGTCTTGCTCCTCAGTACTGCCTGACCTGCTGTGCTTTTCCCAATGCCACACCTTTATCAACTCTGACACCCCAGCATCTGCAGTCCTCCCTATCTCCTTGTCTTTTTAAACAGTGATCTTCTGTGTCATTGATTGAATATTTTGACGAGGGAAGTTTGTGCTCATTAAAGGAATACACTAATAATCAGATTGTGTGAACTGTAAATTCACTGCTTCACAATAATTACAGTCTTGATGTGTTTCACATCCAGTTTAATTTTAGCCTTTTTTATTAACGGCCTGTTCAACAGGGAGGGATTTTTCACTTGATAGCATATCGGTTTTGATAAAGTGGTTTACCCCAATTATTTTGCACTTCTTTCATTGACTCTAGTGCATTGTCCTCCTCAAATTTGAAATGAGTACAACTCTCAAAATCTTGAACATATTTCAGTCTCTATTATTTACAGAAACTAGATAGCATTGCAGTCAATCACATGCATAGATAGTAACAAACATTTAAAGATAGCGATTCATATAGAACAAGAAGTTAATCATTAAAAACTTCATTTCAGAGAAAGGAAAAATAAAACTAAAAGGCTCACATTGAATTTCAGACTGGCCGGGAAAGAGACATGGCTTCATCCCACCTAGGTGTGAACATGTAGTATTAGATTAGATTCCCTACAGTGTCGAAGCAGGCCCTTCGGCCCAACAAGTCCACACTGACCCTCCAATGAGTAACCCACCCAGACCCATTTCCCTCTGACTAATGCACCTAACACTATGGGCAATTTAGCATGGCCAATTCACCTGGCCTGCACATGTTTGGATAGTGGGAGGAAACCCATACAGACACAGGGAGAATGTGCAAAGTTGAAAATGCGTTGCTGGTTAAAGCACAGCAGGTCAGGCAGCATCCAAGGAATAGGAACTCCACAAAGACACCTGCCCAAAGCTGGAATTGAACCTGGGTCCCTGGTGCAGTGAGGCAACAGTGCTAAGCACTGAGCCACTGTGCTGCTCCAAGTATTAATTACAGAAGGAATATTGGAAGCACCCAACTGCTTAAAAAAAGGGCAATCAAAGTTCCTTGTCCCATGAAAACCTTTACAAACCAGGATCCAGCAACAAAAACAGATAGAACTGTGGAAATAAACTAAATTAAGAATTTTTTAAAAAATTCTCCCTTTAAGTGTCATTGAACACCACGAGCAAATTGACTTGATAAACACTTACAACTTCATTAGGGAAGCTTGACTGAGCAATGTTAAATGATATAGCACGAGATGAATGTGAGAGGAAATAAATAGAGGGTTAACACTATGCAGGAGGTGATGAACAATGTAAAAATAAGTCACTTCCACTGAAATTTCAGAAGTATTAGAGACTCTCAGATAATATTTCTGGAAATATACTTTCTTCCCATTAGGAGACCATAAATTACTCAGGACCCTGAGATAAAACTTTACTTTAATTGTTGATGAGTTTTCTCTTCTTGGATATTATTAGATATTCTTTGATAGTTATCAAACTTGGCTTTTGGCATAGTAGTTTACTTATCACCTTAATATTCTCGCTTAAATTATCTTATTTAAGTTATTTTCTGTTGCCATTGACTCTTTATTTCATCCTTAAGTAAGGAGTATATATTCTGAAGGGAGAAATTCCACACCCTTAAAATAGCTGGGATGTTTATATCATTGCTAAAGCGTATTAAAATTTAAACAGACTATTTGGAGAAAGTTAACATTCATGGGCAACTTCTTCCCCTGTAGGAGAGTTATGGGGAATCCACGGACCCAATTCTGAGCCTATCTGAGATTGAAGGGCCTGAACTCGGCAGGCTAAAGTTATCAGGGAAATATTCCTGATCAATATTGGCTCTGAATTAGAGCGAAAAGCTATCAATCACTTGAGTTGATCTGAAACATTAATCTTCGTTTTTTTTCAATCTCCAAAGAGCTTTTCCATTGTTTTTTAATGGACAATAGTTTATGATCTTTAACTTGACTGCTGCCAAGAAGAGGGAGTCAATGGAATATCTCCTCTCTGCTCATCATCACCCTCAGAGGCAAACCTGATCTTTTCCGAGAATCTCTGAGCCATTCCTTTCAATGGGTTTTAGTTACTGGTTAAACATCTCCAAAGCTACACGGCACATTATCTTCTTACAGCGTTTCATGGGAATTCCGACTCAAGCAGAAGAAGATGAAATCGGTGCAGCGGCTCGTTCCCAAGCCCATCTAATAGCTGTGGATGACCCGGTGAGTTATTTGCTCCAGTCTCGGTGATCTTTCACACACCAGGCCGTGTGCTCCACTTGAGTTTGCTTCGGCAAAGGGGAAGGAGGGGGTGCGTGTGTTGGGAAGGTTTAAAGTGGCGATCCTACAAAGTTGGAAGAGGGAGGAATCCTCCAGGAGTATGGCACTGTTAAACCAGCCCCAGTAATTGAATACCAGTGAGAGTGACAACACTGTGGGGAATGCAGTCTAGAGCATATTCCCCATACCATGTGGCAGGTGACTATGCGAGGGCTGAGGAGGCAGTACACAACCACAACCAAATGTTTGTTGGAAAGTAGATAAATTGACTGTGACTTTGTGATTGTGTTGCTTTCGTGGGACCAGGGTAAAGGGCAACGGTGTATCAGACATTAGAACTTGACTGGCTTAACTGAAACAGGAGACAAGCTATGCCCATTAGGACCCAAGTTGGGCACCCGTTATGACTTATGGCAATAAGGGAGATTGGCAGCAGTGAATCCAAAGCATTCTAGGTGGTTCAAGTCAATGCAATCGTGAGAGCATAAGGAGCTGCCAACACTGGGAACCAAACATGGTTGCAGAGGTGGGCCCCACTGTCCCATGTGAGTTGCTGAAAAGCAGTGCTTGTGGGAAGCTCATAAGTTAGTAAGATATAGGAGCAGAATTTGGCTATTCGACCCATCAAGTCTGCTCCAGCCATGAATCCTGGCTGACATGCTCCTTAGCCCCATTTTCCTGCCTCCTCCCCATGACCCTTCAACCCATTACCAACTAAAAATCCATTTAACTCCTCCTTAAATTTACTCACTGTCCCAGCATCCACTACATTTTGGGGTAGTGAATTCCACAGATGCACAACCCTTTGGGAGAAGTAGTTTCTCCTGAACTCTGTTTTAAGTTTGCTATCCCTTATCCTAAGACTATGACCTATCGTCCTAGAATTCCCCAGAGACATTCTATGTCTATTTTGCCCACACCTTTATTCATGTTGAATCCCTCAATTGGATCTCCCTTCATTCTTCTAAATTCCAGAGAGTAAAGGCCTAAACTGTTCAATCTCTCTTCACACGACAAACCCTTCATCGCTGGGATCAATCGAGTGAACCTCCTCTGAACGGCCTCTGATGCCACTACATCTTTCCTCAAATAAGGGACCAAAACTGTGCACAATACTCCAGGTGCAGTCGCACCAATACCTTGTATCGTTGCAGCAATGCTTCCTTACCTTTATATTCTATTCCTTTAGCTATGAAAGCCAACATTCCTTTCACTTTCTTCATTATCTGCTGTACCTGCATGCAAGTTTTCTGTGACTCATGAACAAGGACACCTAGATCCCTCTGCACTGGAGCACCCCAAAATATCTCCCCATTTTTTTTCTGACCAAAATGCATGACCTCACCATTATCCACTTATCTAGGATGAGAAGCTGAAGTCATGATATTTAATGAATGACTATGATTTAACTTTATTAGGAATAGTTGCAATTTGTTTTGAGAGAAGAGCACACATAAAGGAATATTTCTCTTTTGTTCTTGTATGGGAAAGAAAAATTGCACCGAAAAATCTGCGAGGGTATCTTTACGTATTCAACAGCTCAATAACATATTGAGCCAGTCAGCTGCTGAGCACAAGGCAGCCAGGGGTTAATGGAGCAGCAGCACGAATAACATGAGCAATCCTATCTCAATGAGTTTATACAGCTCGAAAGAAAGAAACAGTGAAAAAGCTTGGAAGGACAACACAGACTCTCACCAAAATTGCAAGGGTCATAATCACATGGGAAACCCAGGAAATAGCAGTTAGCATTGGACACAGGTGTCAGCTAAGTCTGTTAGAGGGAAAGTAACCATTCTCACATTTATGCAAATGTTTCGGATGAGAAGCTTAAATCATGATATTTAATGAATGACTATCATTTAACTTTATCAGAAATAGCTGCAAAATATTTCTTTAAGGAAAGAGCACACATTAAAGGATTATTTTTCTTTTATTATTGTATGGGATGTGGTCATTGCTGATCCCTAACTACCCTTGACTTTACCACCCCATTACAGAGGGCAGTTAAGAGTCCTTCCCTGATGGACATTAGTGAAATGGATGGGTTTTTGTAAGAATCATCATGCTTGCATTCTAGATTTTACTAAATTCAAAATTTACTATCTGCTACGTAGGGATTTGAGCCCATGTCCCCGTAACAATAGCCTGCGCCTCTATGTAACCAGTCCACTAGCAGTCCCACAATGCCACACTGATTAGAACTCAAACTCATTCTGGTTGTACAACTAAGATATCCTTAAAGATATGATAACAGCATAATACCATTTTCTCATTTAAAGAAGACACATATCGAATCATAGAGTCATAGAGCTGTACAACATAGCAACAGGCTCGTCAGTTCATCTCATTCATGCCAACCAGATATCCTAAATTAATCTAGTCCCATTTGTCAGAATTTAGCCCATATCCCTCTAAACCCTTTCTATTCATATACCCATCCAGATGCCTTTAAAATGTTGTAATTGTCCCAGTCTCCACTACTTGCTCTAACAGCTGATTCCATACATAGGCCACCCTCTGTCTGAAAAGGTTTCCCTTTAAATCCCTTTTAAATCATCCCTTCTCACTTAAAACTTCTACTTTTGGACTCTCTCATCCCAGAAAAAGACTTTGTCTATTTACCCAATCCATGCACCTCATGATTTTATAAGCCTCTGACACTCCAGAGAAAACAGCCCCAGCCTATTCAGGCTCTCCTGGCAATATTCTTGTAAAGCTTTTCTGAACCCTTTCAAGTTTCACAACATCCTTCCTATAGGAGGGAGAACAGAATTTAATGCAGTATTCCAAAAGTCATTTTGGCTTAAGTTTTCATTCTTTTACCATCCACTTTCTTTCCCGATCATCCTCTATTCTTGTTCACCTCATCTGCTCCTGACCCTCTCTGTCTGTTTCAAAGAACACTTTGTCCTCTGTCATTGCCTCTCTCTTTCCCAATTGCTAATATTGAATTCACCATCACATTGTACAAGACCCTTGTTAGATCTCAGCTGGAGTATGGTGTACAGTTGTGGGCGCCATATTGTAGAAAAGAAGGAAACACATTGGGGTAAAGATATAGGAACTGACCGGCTCAGAAATGCTGTTGCCACCTTTTTGGAAACCTGCAACTGCATCATGAGATTGGAGAATCTTGCATTTCCTAGGTTACATCACTGAAAGAGGACTTGAATAATTTTTTAATATATTAGATTCCCTACAGTGTGGAAACAGGCCCTTCAGCCCAATAACTCCACATGACCCTCCAAAGAGCAACCCACCCAGACCCATTCCCCCATGACTAATCCACCTAACACTACAGGCAATTTAGCAAGGCCAATTTATCTAACCTAACACCTTTGGAAAGGAACCCACACAGACACAGGGAGAATGTGCAATCTCCACACAGACAGTTGCCTGAGGTAGGAATTGTACCAGGATCCCTAGCACTATAAAGCAGCACTGCTAGCCACTGAGCCACCATGACACCCCAATGAGCAGAGCTCAATCAATTAACATTAAAATTCAACTGCAGGATGTTAATTATCACAAAAATGTAAGTTATTAATTCCTTTATGAAAATAACTTCAAGCAGCCATTGAACAAAGAGTTTACCCAGCTTCAACAAACCTCAGTGAATAGGCAGAAACAACCTGAATAGTACTACACACCATTAAAGTTGTACTCACAAGGTGGATAGAATATCATGCTTTTCATTACCCCCCACCTTTGCTCTCACCCTAAGACTGGGCTGGAAGATGAGGTAGTCCATATGGCTATGTGGGAAGTTATGGGGTAAGAAGAACCCCTCCTCACCCTGATTAAATCTGGAGAAGACTGAGGTTCTCATTCAGCCCCTCAGCTCGTTGAGAATTGCAGCAGGAATGGAGTGACCCCTTGTGCCATGTGGAAAGGCCTAATATAAATTGATGGCCTCCCTGTGGAAGAGCCACTCTAGGCTCTCAGCTACAGTCTTATTTGCCAGGATCTTGCTGACCAGCTCAGGCCAGCCCACCCCATTTAGCTTCTTTCGGGACCTCCATCTCCTTCTGCAGCTCCAGAAACCCTTGCAATCCCAGCAATGGCCACTGCTCCCAGTGGTGCTGTTGGGACTGAAGAGTGCTTGCCCTCTCTCTGACAGCAGGTAGGTAACTGCCTGATGGCTGCGTAACATCATCGGGACTCTTAGATATGGCCACAGTGGGGTTTCCACTGGCTGTCCGTTGGAATGGAACCATAACCATGGCCCCTCATTCAGCACTGTCTTTTTCCTGGTAGCACTGGATTAAGCAGGGGACGAGAGCAGCTCTGTGTGCATCGGATTCTTGTCAGTGGCACATTCATTCATTCATTCACCAATTGTAGGCATAACTGGCTCAGTCAGCACTTATTCCTCATACCAAATTGGTTCTCCCATTGAGTGGCTTGCTTTGTCTCATTGACCCATTGGTCTGGAGACACACACAGAGAGGACCAGATAAGGTTAACAGATTTTCTTCCCAAAAGGGCGTTAGTGAGGCAAAACAGGCTCAACACCCAACAAGGGGCAATAGACTCCTCATTCCAAATTTTTAGAAGCTCAAATTCAATCAAGGTGGGATTTGAACTTATGTCCCCAGAATATTACCAGAGTATTCTAGACTAAGAGTCTAATGATAATGCAATTAGGCTATTGCCCTCTTTATCTTTATGCTGTTGCCATTCCCTTCTGCAGGTTCTGACTAACCATGAGACTCACTGGTCTTACTGACCACCATAGAAATGATGGGTCAGGAATCATCTTGTTTGGACATGTCATGTCCTGAATTGGTACTTGAACCCAGACCACTGGGCCTAGAGGGAAGGATATGACCAACATGTGCTACAAGACTGAACCTTTAACATTGCTTCAACTTAATAACTTTCCATTTTTCATTGCAGGTTGGTTGTGTGGTGTTTCATATTAGACATTGTAAAGACTTTTCCAATACTTGTATCCTTTTTATCAGCTGAAGGCTTGACGGTTCTGAGATGTTTGATAGAGCTTTTCTCTTTGACAATATCCTGGTGAGTTATACCAATGTCCTTTTGCCTTTTGAAACCTTAGTTTCAATCCACTGTGTTCAGGAGTTGGCAAACAACACGAGCAAGAACGATGAAGTCAAAAATTAGATTCATGCAGAGTCGGGCTAGGAGGACCATTGGGGAGATAGTGGAGGTGATATTTCAGAAAGCTGGGATGAAATAAGCCTTCTCCATGGAGATTGGTCTCCTGAAGTTGCAAATTGTAAGGATATCAGGTGTTTTGTGTACTCAGATGGGTTAAGGACATTCCAGGATGCATTGGGATAGTGGTTACCAAAGCAACAGGGATCTTGGACAACTTAAAATGTTGGTAAATCTGAAGCTGTTGAAACCACAAACAACTGAGCCAGGTGCTGCCACCTGCTGGTGAGATGAGTGAGGAGTGAACCAAATATGCCAGGTGTACCTTGGGGGAAATGTTAGGCTGATCATCCGAATGGAGGTTGGTTTGGGGTATTAACTGACTGACTCCTGCCCACCCTCTCTCAGAAACTGAATTGTTCTCTTTAAGTGATCCAACTTTCAGTGGTTCTAAAGAAGAGAATGTTTCTGGTTATCCGGATCACTGTGGGTGAAGTCATAAAGTGTACCATGCCACACCACCTGAGGGAACTCCTGAAAATGAAAAAGTCAAAACTGGTCATTCCCTTTGAAGAAGTCAAATACTTCTGTGTCCAGGTATTGTATAAAACCATCTAATTGATGAGCAGATACTTTTGGAGGGAAACCAACTAAATATTTTGATTTGTCACTCTAACTCTCGCTCTCTGCTAGATTCCTAGAGGGAAGAACGATGTAAGGAACAAGGTCATTGTTGAGCTACTGGGGATTGAGCGACGGAGTGACAGCCAAAAACTCCTCGGGCGAACAAATCTCCAGCTTATTGACATTGTCCAAGTAAGTCTCTTCATGTAACAACCATCATGACCATATCTGAGGCTGAAAGGCAGCCTGTGAAGAAGCTTCTAGAAGTTTCATTCACTCCACTATCAATGGCCATGTTCAGCTGTTGAGGTCATCAGCCCCAGAATTCTCTTCCTCAATCTTCCTGTTCTCTTCTCCTGAATTCCTACCTCATTGACTACATTTTTGGTCAGCTGTCCAAAATGAGTCCGTGGTACATTGACCCTAATAAGGTTTTTGGACAGTGTGTTAAGTTGCTAATAGTACTCCATAAATACATGTTGTTGTTGTTGTATGAGGCATCATGTTTCTGTAACAGGTCACACACTTGAGTAACTAATCCATACAAAGCGGAAAGTCCATTCTATTTGTTGTCCTCCGTCAAGTTAGCCAAGTGATCTTAAGGTCATGGAGGTCGTTTCTTAATGCCTGGGATTGGGGGGTATGCTGGTGGCAGGGGGTGAGGGGATGGGTGTAGGTGTGTTGGGGGTGAGGTTGCAGGTTGTTAGGTAGTGGAATTGTGAGAACCAAACTCCTGTTCTGAGTCACTATTCTACCCAAAGTCTGTGTGTTGTGGGGGGCAGACAAGAACATTCCCATCAACACTCAAACACAGATAATGGCCGACAGAGCACGTTTCAAGGAGACAGTGCACTCAAAGGAGTGGAGATGGCTAGGAAGAAAATTGCACATCATAGTTCTCTTGTCTTGCCCTTGATTGGCTCTCCCAAACTGGCCTGGTCTGACTGAGCTGGCAGGGAAGGGGCAGGAGGAATGGAACAAAGAATAGCCTCTTCCGTTAGACCACTGACAGTCCTCAGAGTCCTCGCAATTTATGACTAGTTAGAAGGGTATAGGGGAGGGGATGAGTGGGGAGCAGGAACTCTCATTGTTGTTCTTATTGTGTGTCAAGACACATAACTTCTCCACAGAGATCAAGCCCTCTGCCATGTGGAAACTCTAGGATACAGAATGCCAAATGACCTGCTTCTGTTCTTACCTTCCTTCTCACTGTTCCATCTGTGATGATGCTGTCCTGGTTTTTTTTAAAGAAAGATTGTAAGATTGAGTTGATGAACCGGATACTAACGATGGTGAAGTAAACATCTTTGGAGACTTTCTATTTTTTTGCAGCCTGAAGAGCTGGCTCTCACAGACCAGGCCTTCTAGTGTTTTTTTAGCTTCAGTAGTCAGAAGCTGTTTGGGTCTCAGAAGAGTTGGGAGCTTCAGTGAATGATTCCTAACTGCTACTTTCTCTGGAATTTCTCTGAATTTCTTTTTTCCCACCGGTTTGGAGAACTGAATGTAAGAATCTGTGTCTGAATTTACTTTTTTATCAAGGTGTGTGTTTATGAGTTGTTACTGTATTGGGACAGTTAATTAGTAATAGTTACTGTATGTATTATGTGGTTATGTTTTCCAATATTGTTTTCCAATATTTCCAGGATTGTAAATTCCTCCTTCTTTGGTTTGTATTTTAACTATAGCATTTAAATAAATTGTGTTTTGCTTAATGTCTAGTTGTTTGACCAGTCACATCACATCTGGAATGTGCACTTCATGTGTACCTTTAAAATAAGGAAAAGTTAGGGTGTGGGCTACCTTTTAATACATTTTGAGGCAGTCTGGTCTGGTCCATAACAAATTGTCGGGATCAAAATCTATAATTCCAAAATGGGCTTAGGATTGTTGGATTCAAAGACGGCAAGTTAGTGTCTTTTGGTTTGGGAGTTGGATTCAGTTGGTTTAATCAGGGTGTGCCTTGTGTCGTAATGGCTCTTTCGGTCACTATGAGTTTCCTGGGAGTGGAGGAAGTGACTTTGGGAGTTTTCCAGAACATGAACATGTTGGACTTGGCAGACGGACTGGAGTCGGGATTGCCTGGCTCTGTGAGGAAAGGGGAGATACTTGCAGCAGTAACTCAACATTTAACATTGCTGGATCAGTCATCAGCATCTTTGGAAATAACTAAAATTCAATTGCAAATGAACGAGCTTGAATTAGAGGCAAAAGAAGAGGAGAGAACAGCCCTGGCAGAACAAAAAGAAAGAGAAAAGGAAATGAAACGGTTTGAATTACAATTAAAATCAGAGGAAAATGAACAGGAGAGGAAGGCCCTAGCTGGAGAAAGAGAGAAAGAGTGAGAAATTGAACTTCAGAAATTGGTAATCGGAGAGGAAAGCCGACTTAATAGAGTGGAGGTACCCACCATTGATGGTTGTGCCTTCACCTGCCTGGCCCCTTCTCCCAACCCACCTCATTGCTCCTCTTATATTCTCATTTTGGCCTCGCTATCTCTACTTCCACAGTTAAGATACCTTTTAAAACCTTCTCCTATGATCCAAGCTTGTTCACCGATCCTACTTTACTGAGTAACTGATTTGCTTTTGCTCAGGCCAGCCTCTGCCAAATGATTTGTGGCAGTTATTTCTCTGTTAAAGGTGCTCAAAATAATTGCAAGTTACCTCTTTGAGGAGCAGTCATTGTTGGGTCTGTTTGTCTTTCAGCAAGTTTCTGCCTCGGACACATATGAACTCGGGATCAAGAATCTGGTGAGTACTAAGACCAGGTGGCCAGTATAAAGGAGGCTGAAGGTGCAATGTAGACATACATTCATTTACTGATTGCAGATTGTGTTTCTCTCCCTCACTCTAATATTGGAGAAGTTTAAATGAAGGAACTATGCTTCACATTCAGATTGATTTCACTTCAGATTGTAAGCAGAACCATATGAGTGAACGTATATGTGTATGTATAAATGTGTAAGCGAAAATGTATGTGTGTGCGTGCGTGTGTTTATGTGTGTTTGTGTATGTGTGGTGAGGGTGTGAGTGGATGAGTGTATGTAAGTGAGTGTGTATTGTGTGTGTATGTGTGCATGTGAGTGTATGGTGAATGTGTGTTGTGTGTGTGTGAGTGTAGGTGAGTGTGTATTGTGTGTGTGAGTGTATGTGGGGGTGTGCATGTGTGTGTGTTTATGTAGGTGAGTGTGTATTTGTGTGTGTGTAGAGAGAGAGAGAGAGTGTATGTAGGTGTTGTGTGTGAGAGAGAAAGTTTACGTGCATATGTGAAAGAGTGGGAGAGAGTGTATGTGTTACTGAGATTGTGTGTGTGTCTTTGTATCCTTCTAGGACGGTGGTGTGTGTAAGCCAGGAGAATTTCTGTCAGGAAATTAAAAGAAGCTTGTGCATTTTCCCTCCACTTTCTGTCACATATTCATTACAAAAATCTTGGCAATGGGAGTGGGGAGGGACTTGTTTGAAGAATAAGTAGGGGGCATCCTAATCTTGCGATACACAGATGTCACGACTGGTGTAGGAAGCCAGTGTCCAAACAGCAGGCTGGAGCTATGGGAGGTACATGGGGGCAGGAGAGGAGGTTGGGGCAAGTCACATGGTGAAACCTCCAGGACTGTGTTCTCTCCGAGTTGGCAGCCCTTGGCTACTCTGTGATTTGGATCCAGAAACAGAGAGAGGGTTCAGGTAACTGAGGGCCCTCAAAAATCAGAAAGGCAGAGAAGCTGACCCCAGCAATCATGTGCTGGTGGCTCCGAATGAGGGCCCAGAGGTGACAGGAGTTTATTGAAATGTTCTGTTGGAATGTTTCAGTCTGAGAGTCTGACTCCCTGTAAGGAAACAAAATCATTATCTGATGAAGAGTTTGCTCAGTTTTGCAAACTTAGTTATTTAGTCCCAGATCTCAAGTTCTTTGAGGTTGAAACCAGAAGACACTCTTTCATATCACATAAGCTGATAAAGCACAGAGACAGTCTGCCATTTAAAATCTCCCACAATGTCTGGAAATCTCTCTTCATTCTCTCACAGCATTGTCAGGATGTGACCCCATTTATCTCTTAAATCTAGATGATTTCTTGTAGGGCTAACTCTGGCTCAGTGATTGATCTCTGTCTTGGGGTTAGACAATTCTGGGTTCAAACTCCAGTTTTGAGACAAGATTAGAGTGGCGCTGGAAAAGCACAGCCGGTCAGGCAGCATCCGAGGAGCAGGAAAATCAACAGGAATTCCTGATGAAGGGCTTTTGCCCGAAACGTCAATTTTCCTGCTCCTCGGATACTGCCTGACTTTTCCAGCACCACTTTAATCCTGACTCTGATCTCCAGCATCTGCAGTACCCACTTCCATCCCGTTTTGAGAGCTGAGTATGTGATCGGGGATGACATTCCATGAGCAAGTGCTGGAGATGCTTTTTACGGAGTGTGGGGGTGGGGAGGTGCAGACGGGGTCACAACAATCCAGGGCCACATCTGCCCTCACTGGAGGATGTAAAGAATCCCACAGCACTGTGGTAAAGAGGAACAGGCATCTCTCCTAGTTCTTGGCTAACACCTAGCTCTCAACCAACATCACCAAATATCGATTACCTCATGGTTTAAGTCATTGCTTTAAGTGGGAGCTCGCTGTGCACAAATTAAATGCTGAATTGCCCAATAAGACAACAGTGACCACACGTCAAAAGTACTTTGAGTGTCTGTGAATTGCTTTGAGACATGCTGAGGGTGTGAAAGGTGAGCTATGAATGTTGTTTCTTGCTTTAACAATGATTTTCTGTGATGTTCTTGAATAATTATGTGTTGTTAAACTTTTCAGCACGTTTGTAGTCTTGATATGTCGACAGACTTTTCCTATGGCTGTTTCGGATATGGATACTCGAATCAGGTATGTTCACTTCACCCAGAATCGATAGCAAAGGCTGTTCTTTGCTGGTATTTTCAGGTTAATCTTGCTTTCTATCCTTTCTGTTTCCTGTTTAAATAATTCCTGTTAGTCCCTGGGACTGTTCAGCGATTTGGTATTATGTTTAATCTGGCAAGGTGCCTTTTCGACTCTCTGGAATTTATCTTTTGCCAGCCTTGTTCTTGACATTTTCCTCTTCTATTTTTTAAACATTTTGCTTCCTCTCACACCAGCTGAAGAGATTTGACAAAGAGAAACAGAAAATCCAGGAGACCTCCCTTTTCCTCCGGATACCACCCTTGGAGAGCAGGAAGGACCAGGTGTAGTGAGTAGAATGTTCTCTAACTACATTGCACAGAAAGATATCAATCTTCAATGGTTCGAAACAGTAATCACTAGACAATGCAGTGGAAACTGGAAAGGTTTGATAATTATCTCAGGTCCTGCTCAAGGTGAGGGCCATTAGCACAAATCACCATGTACATCGTTCATTCACTTTGGAAGTCGAACATTGACAGGTCCTACATAATGCTCCCTCCAATTTCCCCCAGTGTTCCCTGAACACCATTTCCCCAAATTGTCACCACTGCTTCCTCGAAGGAACAAAAAGCAGCTGAATGGGAACACCGTCAACTTCCAATATCGCCACCCACATCACACACATGATCCCAGCTTGGAGATGTGTTACTATTCCTTCATGGCTGCTGGGTAAATGTCATGGAGATCCCTTATCCAACAGTACAATGGGAGTGCCTTCACCACACTGACTTCAGAGATTCAAAAAGAAGGCCCACTACCAGGCTTTCAGGGAGCAATTCTGAATGAGCCATAAATGCTGGCCTTGCACTGATCCCATATGCCAAGAATGATTTTGCTTTCATAATAGCAGGTCCTGTACACAATCAGATTTAGAAACGTAGGCAGCACCTCTTTCCTCTCCTATTAGTTCCTCCTCAGCCACAAAATTCAATGCCTTCCTGTCTCTGATCTCTATCACTATCCAGTAAGAGGATTACAGCCACAGGAATTGACTGAACTGAGCTGAATGGAGGCATTGCCTTCTACACATTAGCCATTAACTTACCAACCCTTTCTCATTGACTGATGTCAGCCTAATACGAAAACAGGGAATATAGACCAGTTAGCCTGGCTTCTGTTGTCAGAAAATTCAGGAATGTTTTAATAATACAGTTAAAAATGATCATTCTTCCATTGGAGAAACCCCAACATGGTTTCCCAAGAGAGAAAGAATATTTGAAATACTCGTTGGAAGTGTTTTGAAGTTGTAACCAATATGGCAGACAAGGGAGAACGGGTATTTATAGAATATTAAGGCATTTCAAAAAGTGACACAAAAGGTATTAGGATGAGAACTTGTGGATTTTGAGGTGTATTGGCATGAATAGAGGATTGTTCGCTGGGCAGGTAGCGAGGTGTAGGGATAAACAGGACATTTTCAAGTCTGTAGACTAGAACCGGTTGAGTGTCACAAGTCTCAATGTTGGGCCCTTATCTATTCAAAGCTATATTAATTAATTAGATCAACAAGAACATATTTAAGTTTTCTGACCACAAAAAACTAAATTTTAGGAGTATTGAAGTGCAAGATTGAAGAGGTTCTACTACAGATTTCCCGTAAATTGTTGAGACCACAGCTGGAATATTGTGTGCAGTTTAACTCTGTTTTTAAGGAAGTTTAATGCCTTGAAGGCAGTACAGTGACGGTTCAAGTGATTCAATTCTTGAATAAGAGGGTGGTCCTTTAACTAGAGGCTGAGGAAGTCAAGCCTAAAAGAGTGTTAAAGAGTGAGAGACTGATAGCTGTCTCATGCCTTCACTAGCCACTGAAGGAGTAAGCTTGGTTCAGAAAATTAGTCTTTGGTTCATTCAAGCCTCATCTTGTTCTTAATTTTTTGCAGCAATGTGATAACCTACCAGCCCATGCCATTCCCAGCATTCCTGCCTGATGATCTCCACGTGTCTCTCAGCAGAGACAGAGACAAAGATAGGGAAACTATGTATAACGAGTCATCGGAGTACCTCACAAAAGTTCCCAGAAAAGTCTTGCAGCACATGAAGTCGAGAAAAAGGCAAGTCGCCTCCTCTTATTCATATGTACAAATCATCTGAGCTCAAGTCCATTTCATTCTCTGGTCAATTTAAAAAGGCGATTAATGATAGGTAAGCCACAGGCAATAATAAAACCAGTACCTTAGTTGCCAATTCCCACATTTGAAGAACTATTCATGTGGGTTATGACTGATTGTGGGGGGTAAGTCTCCTCCTGAGAATTAAAAGTGGGAGCCAATACTTGTGAACCATAATGGTTGTGTCAACCAGATTTCCGGAGGCAATTCCATCATGGAGCATCAAGGCGAACAGGCTGGTAGATGTAGCTTCCTTCACATGGGATGGGCTACCCAGAGAGATTCACTCAGCCCAAAGGTCAAATTTTACTGCTCGGCTGTTTAAGGAGGTTATGGATAGCTTAGGTATACAGCACTTTAAATCCAGTGTATATCATCCTGAATCCCAAGGAGCTTTAGAAAGGTGACAGCAGACCTTACAGACCATGTTGAGAGCATACAGTCAGGACTACCCAAATGATTGGGATAAAGGGATCCCATTCGTATTGTTTGCTATTAGAGATGCCCCAAATGAATCTACTCAGGTCACTCCCTTTGAGTTAATATTCAGTCATGAAGTGAGAGGCTCTTTGAAATTAATTAAAGAAAAATTGACAGGACCAAAGTCGGAGGTGAGGGAGAGAATAAATCAAGTAGGTGAGTAGCTAAAGAGCACCAAAAGAAGGCACAGTACAGAATGAAGCAGGTGGCAGATAAAAGCTCTAAGACTCAGACATTTTCCCAAGGGGATGACGTATTAGTACTGTTACCAGTGATGGGAGATCCTTCAAAGCCAGGTTTAGTGGTCCCTATCAAATTGAGAAAAAGTTGAGTTGGGTGACCTTTCTAGTAAAGATGCCAAATAGAGAAAGAATGTATCGGGTCTGTAATGTGAACATGTTGAAACCATATTATACTTGAGTGAAAGAACTGGAGAAACAGCTGTTACTGCTCCACAGAGTGAGAACTCAAATCCAGATGATATGGATTTTGATATGCCTCAAAATATATTAAAAATGAAGAAGTCCTTGAGGAGTGGGACCAGTCAGTAAGCTCTCTGTTTCAGGGGCATTGAATGCAGTTGAACGATTTGTTCCTGCAGTATAAAGACATATGAGGGCTAAGGCTTTTGTACATAAAGTATTCATAGGGAATACTGCTCCGATAAAACAGCAGCCCTATTGGCTTAATCCTTTCAAAGCCAGACAGGTCCAGAAGGAGGTGGAGGCCATGCTCAAGAAGGACATCATTGAACCAAGCCAGGGTGACTGGAGTTCCCTGATCGTCTTATTTCCCAAGCTGGATGGGACTCAACGATTCTGCGTGAATTATTGGAAGGACAACATTGTTACAAAATCAGACTCATATCAAATTCCTAGAGTGGAGGATTGTATCGAGAAAGTCAGACAAGCCAGTTACATCACCAAGATGTACTTAATGCGTGATTACTGGCTGGTACCTTTATCAGAGTCAGCAAAATAAAGTTTTGCGTTTGTAACCCCAAATGGGCTCCATCAATTTAAAGTGATGTCCTTTGGAATGAAGAACATACCCACTACATTACAAAGTCTCATGGACAGAGTTGTGGCTGGGTTAACAAACTCTAGAGTCTATTTGGATGATGTCGTGATCTTTAGCATGTCCTGGACAGATCAAATGGCACAGTTGGCAACAACTACAAGAAGCAAAACCAGTAATAAACTTAAACAAAACTGAATTCATGAAAGCAAAGATGATGTTCTTGGGACATAACATTTTCCTGATGAGGGGATTTCGCCCAAAATGTCAATTTTCCTGCTCCTCAGATGCTGCCTGACCTTGTGTGCTTTTCCAGCACCACACTCTTGACTTTCATCTACAGCATCTGCAGTCCTCACTTTCACCTTGGTTATGGAAGGTTAACCACATGGAACGCAAAGACGAAGGCCATTGAGGAATTTCCCATGACCAACTTCGAGAAAAGCAGTACTTCGATTCTTAGGACTCAACAGATTCTATTGGAAGTTAGTTCCAAATGTCAGCAGTGCAGTGGCACCGTTTACGAATTTGCTAAAAAACAACACAACGTTTCGGTGGATAGAACAATGCCAGGAAGCAGCCAACCATTTGAAAGCAATATTAACCACCAAACCAGTTTTAGCTACACCAAATGTTTCAAAACCTTTTAAAGTCACCATGGATGCCCGTGACATCGGAGTTGGAGCTGTCTTGCTATAGGAAGCTGAGGATGGGATTGAACAGGTTACTTCCACCAGAGGAAATACTCCCTGATAGAAAAAGAACCATTGAGTTTGGCACTGGCCTGACAACATTTTAATGTGCATCTCACAAATAATGTGTCAGAGGCGGTTGTGTACACGGATCACAATCCTCTTACATTCTTAGAATGCTTTAAAGACAAGAATATGAGACTATTTTATTGGCGTCTTATGTTACAAACTTTTAATTTAAAAATCGTACATGTTGCGGGTCATAAGAATGTAATTGCAGATGCATTACCGTGGATTTAATTGATAAAGTTGAGATGAGATTTGCATTTATTTTTATTTATCTTCATGTCGATGGGGAACATCAAATTTGCAGCTTGAAATGGAGGAGGAAATGAGAAAATAGGAAAAAGAATTAGAAATGAAAATAGAAATGAGGAAACTTGAACTTGAAAGACAGTAAACAGGAAAAAAAAGAGCATTTATTAAACTGCAACAAGATTTCAAAGAGATAAGGAAGTGATATAATCAAGAGAAAACAAAAGGCTGAATAAAAGAGGCCTTTAACTCCAGAAATATTCTGATGTGGAAGGATTTCGTCCCAATGGGATGCTGCTGATTTGTTGCAAACCCTCCAAAGATTTGATGAACTGGACTGCTATTTTTATTCCTTTGCAAAGATAGCTAAGCAGATGAGGTGGCTACAATAAAATGTAACTTTGATCATGCAATGCAGGCTGACAGGAACAGCTCCATTAGGTTTCAGCCTTGTTTTCTGAGGAAGTTTCAACTGATTTTGTGGTGTCCAAAAATTTCATACAAGTTGTTCTCTGAGGCTTATAGGCAGAAACCTTGGAGTATCTAGAATCAAGCTGGTTGAACTTACATAGAATTTAAGTGGTTAAAGAAAAATCATTTTAACCATTAGATGTGAGCATTAGAGGTGGAGAATACCCATGAAGCACTTAGGAGAATAATTCTTCAAGAATAGTCTTAAATAATTTTTAACAATTCAGTCCTCGGGGAACGAGCTCATGTCGAAGACCAGAAACTTGCAAAAACATTGCAGGTTGAAATGAGCAACGACTGTAAGGTGTTGCACAGATCCAGGCCCTTTTCCCATCACCACCATCCCCCGCCTCCCACACACACACAGAAATCTGTGAAGGATAAAATGTAGTGAGTGAAAGGAATATAAAATAGTCAGGAACAAGAGGGGACAGCTGGGAATGACCCAGGACCTCCAAAAAGGAAAACGCTGAGGGTGGAAATGATGCCTGAAGGCTTCAGTGTTTCCTTTGTGACAAGCTGGGGCACCAATGTGCAAATTGCTGGTAGTTGCAGTGCAACTTCATGAGATTGACAGGGGCAAGGCAGTGAGGAAGGTTAAATGAAAAAATAGGTCAAACGGCAAAACTAATGGCCCTGAGTTTACAGATCTGTATTATTTAGAATGAAATAAATGAATTTACAGGACGAATTGAGATTAAAATGTATGATCCTTGAGCAATTATTAGGTTTATTGTTACAAGGAGATAAAGACTGATTACTATATATTTCGGGATATTGTCACAAAGTTCGTCCCTTTTTTACTAAAAGCTGTTCCTTGGCTCAGGGAGACTCTATCCTTGATTTTTTTTTTCAGAGGGGCAATAAACCGTGCCGGGCTCTGATCAGTCTGGTTTGGTACAGAGATGAAAAGGATTTTGAGAGGCCCTTTGTTTATATCTGAACAGATGTGACTTCAGGTCAAAGTGGTGATGCTTTAAAAGTGACCTGTATAAAGAGAGGGGAGTGGTCAGCTCTCTAGCTGAGCTGAGCTGAGCTGGTTTTAGTTCAGTCTTGAACTGGGTAGTTCAACAGGGAGCTGTGTAGAAACTCTGTTTTTCTGCCCTTCATATTCAACCTGTCAGCATGTGTTCCATTTATACTGGTTTTTGAAGAGAGTTTACTTATTGGAACTGTGTTGTGTGTATTTGGAACAGCATAATTAAGTCTAGCTGGGTAGATTGTGTTCTTTAGGGGTTTTTTAACTGTTTTTATATTTCATTGTGTAATTTTGTGAATAAAGTTTTTGTCTGTCTTAAACTCTAGTAGCCAACGTAGCCATCTTACTCCGGGTAATTTTCACTGTACACTTTCTGAAACAAATTGCAAAATTAGGTCTCGGGCTGCCTGCTTAAGAATGTTTTGAGTGGTCTGGCCTAGTCCATAACAGGATGGGACTTTTCAAAAGGACAGGCAGGAAGGAAAGGTTTGTGGGAATAAGTACGGTAGCAACAGCATGAAATAATCTTGAAGCATAAGAATTCATAAAGGTGAAGGTAAGAAATGCTGAGGAGAGAAAACCCTGGTGGGAGCAGTTTACAGGCCACCTCAGAGTAGATGTTCTGGAGGACACAAAATACGTCAGGAGATGCTGAGAGCATATAAAAAGGCACTACGTTAGTCATTTAATCTTCATGTAGATGGGGAAAATCAAATTGGTAGAAGTAACCACAAGAAAAAAAATCTAGAGTGCATGACGGATAGTTTCCAAAAACAATGTGTTGTGGATCCCACCACAGACCAGGCTGTCTTGGGTCTGGTGAGGTGGAACAAGGCAAATTTTTAGTAAATGAGGAGAAACATCTGCAAGAAAGCAGTGACCATGACACATGTTAGAATTTAACATTCAGTTGAGAGTGAAACTCTTGGGTTCACAGATTTGAACCCATGTCCCCAGATCTCTATGTTATTGATCTTTTGACATTACATCATGCCACTGCCAGCCCAGAATAGTGAATTGACATCATGCACCAGAATATCAGAGTCATAAGCTTCAGAACACTTTACACTTTATTCCTTTTGTCTTCAAGAATAACCCCTTGATCTGAATGTGTTTTATTTTAAAATGAATCTCTGTCGGGAGAGAAATCCATATTCTTCCATTATTAGGAAGAGTGTGTGTGTTGGTGTTATTTAAAGAGGTAAATTATTAAACTTCCTTCGAAGATTTATTCTTCTGTATTACCAACTGAATGTGTTCATTCATTGTTGGATCTTCACAGGATTTTTTTATATAACAAGTCAAGAGTGATGTTTATTAGACAAATCTGGGTTGATTTTTGTTTACTTAACACCTGGTACAGGTAATGTCTTTAATTGACTTTTGGTAAATGGGAAACATATCTTTTTTTTAAGTTGGACTCATGGAGAATGTGTGCCATAACAGATTTTGTATTCAGTAATCTTGGAACAACTTTGAGCAAACACTTGAAGGAAAGCAGAAATGCCTCTCAAAGCTACTGTCATTTGTAGCCAGATTCTTGGCTGGTGTCAGATGTTTGGCTACAATATAGAAGTATTCCTTTTGGCAACTATCATTGAAGTCCAATTGCAATTTGCCTGTGATGCTAAGGTGGAGGCAAGTACATACATTTACACTCAGCTGTAGCTACAAGTGTAAACACTTATTTCCACCTCCTTCAAGTGCGAGTCCAGTTCCAAAAGGTGTGAGTCTGTCCAATCTTACATTTCAGATTGGATCGCCTGAGGCAGGAGTTAAATGAGAAACAAACTCAGGAACAGCGAATGGAATTCTTGGAACACCTGATCCTGAGGAAAACGGGGAAATCGGGAAAAATGCTGAGGTCAGAGAGGAAGGTAAATTAGTAAACATGTATTTTCAGTGATTTGACTAAAACACATCGAATGCTGCCCTTCAGCCAGATCAAATGCTGCTTTTGTCACATTGAACAGAAGGTGAACCTTGTCTGTTTGTTATGCTCCAGCCCCGACTTTAATCATTTGGGCTGACAGGGGGTGCAAGGAGGTCAGAAAACCTGTGGGTGTTGCCAACAAAAGTAGGTTTGTTCAGGAGTCTCCAGGAGTCAAGATTGAATATTCAGGATCCTGCTATCAGCAACTGACAGGAAAAGCATTGAGATTGTCATCAATAACCTTCTCACTGACACTCAGTTTGGGTTCCAGCAATGCTATCAGTTCTAGGCTTCATTCCAGCCTTTGCTGAAGCATGGATAGGTTCCAGAGCTGAGGCGAGATTGGTGATGCTGCCTGTCAAGGGTAACATCTTACCGAATGTGGCATCAAGGAGCCCAAGCAAAGCTGAAGTCAGTAGGAATCAGAGGCAAACTGCCCATTGATGAGAGGGTTGCATAGTATAAAGGAAGATGATTGTGGTTGCTGGGGAATAATCACCTCAGTAAGGACGGCACGGTGGCTCAGCGGTTAAAATTGTTGCTTCCCAGCACCAGGGTTCCAGGTTTGATCCCAGCCTCGGGTGACTGACTATGTGGAATTTGCATGTTTTCTCTGTGTCTGTGTGGGTTTCCTCCCACAGTCCAAAGATATGCAGGTCAGGTGAATTGGCCATGCTAAATTGCCCATATTATTAGGTGCATTAGAGGGAAATGGGTCTGGGTGGGTTACTCTTTGGAGGTTCGGTGTGGACTTGTTGGGCCGAAGGGCCTGTTTCCACACTATAGAGAATCTAATCAGCCCCTGGACACCGTGCAGGAATTCTCAGGGTAGCTATTCTTAATCAACCTGTCTCAGGATGTTATTAAACAGCTCTTGAACAAGTGAAACTTAGATGTACTCACACTAGAGATGTGCAATAAAATCTCTGGACAGGTTTGATATTTTCTGATCATGCAGTGGGACTTGAACCCATCTCCCCTGGCTCAGAGGTAGAGACACTACCAGTGCACAAGGGTGCCTCTCTGGACAAGCTTGTGGTCCAGGCTTGACCATTTTCAGCTGTTTCATTAAGCCATGCTCCCACTAACATAATAAGATTGGATGTGAATGTCCCCTGATTGCCTAATGTTCAGCACCATTCACAGTTCCTCAGAAAAAACAGCAGCCTATGTCCATATGCAGCAAGACTGGGACAACATTCAACATGCGCTGACAAGTGAAAAGCAACATTTCTGCCACACAAATGATGGGAAATGACCATTTCCAACAAGTGAGAGTGAAGACATCTCCCCATGCTTGTAATGGCGATATCTGCACTGAATCCCTCATGAACAATACCTTGGAGGTCACTGTCGACCAGAAACTGAACTGGATCAGACAAATAAATACTATGGCTACAAGCGAAATACAGAAGCTGGAAATTCTGTGCTGATTAACTCACCCCTGACTCCCCAAAGTCTGTCCACTATCTACAGGGCAAGAGAAGTGTGGCGGAATACTCACCATTTGCCTGGATAAGTGCAACAACATTGAAGGGACTTGGTGTCAGCCTGCACCAAACAAATCCAATCGACAGGTACAACATCCACCATCTTAAAGCATTAAATTCCTCATTCACCAGTACTCAATAGTAGCCAATGTGGATAAAGATGTGTTGCAACAACACATCAAAGCTCTTTTGACTTCCAAACCAGAAAATGTTGGAAGAAACTTAGCAGGTCTGGCAGCATCAGTGGAGCTAGGAACAGAATTAAAGCTTTGAGTCTGATAGGACTCTTCCTCAGAACTGCAAGTCACTGGAAAATGCTGCTTTATCTGCTGTTCACAGAGGGGAAGGAGGAAGGAATGGAACAGATGCTGTGGGGCCCAGAACAGAACGCAAAAAGAGTCTATTGGTGGGAAAGGAAGGATAGAGAGGTAAAATAGATGGAAATGATAAGTGTGAGAGGAGAAAATGAGTCAGCTCTGCTGAGAGCAAAGTCATTAAGGTCCAGACAGGGGAGGGTGAAATAACCAAAATGGAGGACAGAGGTCATGTTCTGAAGATGTTGAAATAGATGTTAAGTCCTAAAGGCTATATAGTTCCTGAGTGAAAAATGAGGCATTGTTCCTCCAGCTTGCATTAAACTTCACTGGAACATTGCAACAGGTTCAGGACAGAAAAATTAGCCTACGAGAAAGATGGCATATTGACATGGCAAATAACTGAAAGGTCTGGGTCATTCCTAAGGACAGAGAGGAGGGGTTCCCCAGAACAGTGAGCCAGTCTGCATTAGGCCTTACAATTATTAAAGGTGATTGCATTGTGAGCAGTTACTATAGTCGACTGGATTGGAAGAAGCACAAGTAAGATGTTGTTTTACTTGAAAGGTCTGATTTGGGGGCTTGAACAGTGAGGAGAGCAGAGGTGAATGGGCAAGTGTTACACATTCTGTGTTTGCACGGGAAGCTGTCATAGGGGAGTGAGGAATTGTTGGAGGTCAAGGAGAACTGAATCAGTGTCACAGAGGGTATGGTCCCTGTGGAATGCTGATAGTTAAGGGGACAGCAGGACGTGCTTGATGGGGGCAACATGCTGGAGGTCACAGAAATTGTGGAAGGTGATCCTTTGAATGCAGAGACAGGTGGAGTGGTCGATTCGGACAAAAGAAACACTATCTGAATTCGAGGAGGGAGAGGAAGAGGTAAGGGCAGAGAGCAGGAAATAGGTCAGAGACAGCTGAGGGCCTTGTCACCTCTGATGGGGAATAATTCTCAGTTGTTATAGAGGTAGAGTCATACAGCACGGAAACAGACCCTTCAATCCAGCCAGTCCATACCAACCATGTTCCCAACCTAAACTATTCCCACCAGCTTGCACTTGGCCCATCGGCTTCAAAACTTTCCTAATTGTGAAGTTATCCAAATGTCTTTTAAATCTTGTTACTGTACCTGCATCCAGCACTTTCACTGGATTTGTATTTTACACACGAACCACGCTCTTGTTCCTCGTGTCCTTATTAAATCTTACTTCTTTTATTTTAAAAATATGACCCTGATTTTGAACTGGAGAGAAAAGACCCTCACCATTCACATTATCTGTGCTCCTCGTGATGTTATAAATCTCAATAAGGTCACCCCTTAACCTGGCCACACTGCAGTGAAAGAAGTCCCAGTCCTTCCAGTCTATTTTGTAACTCAGACCTTAAAGGAGGACACATCAGAGGCTGCCCAGTAGAAAGTGGCATCGACAGAACAAACGTGACAGAGATGGAGAAGCTGGGAGAATGGAAATGAGTGCTCACAGGAAGCAAGCCGTGAGGAAGTGCAGTCAAAATCTGTGACCTCTGCAACTGTAGAAGGACAGAGGCATCAGATGCAGGGAGATACCAAACTCTTCAATTTCCCATCCTATAAATGTCAGAACAATTTAATTTAGAAATCCTTTTCTGCAGCTGAATTGTCACTGAGTCAATGTCCTGAAACCCATCAGCTTCGTGGACCTTCCTCAGACAGACTGCAGCAGGTTAAAGAGGTAGCTCACCACTAATCTACAGTTAGTTCCACAATTAAAATTGTTCTCTGCCTGGACACAAATCTCAGTACCACCAGTTTGTTCCACTGATGTAGCTCACTTCAGATAAATGTAAACAATGTTGTTCATGATTTGAAGGCCATTCTATGATGTGGTGGTATCTTACGTTGCACTATACTTGACTGGCTCAGAATCCTCAGCTACAGACTGCCGAACCTCTCTATCCATGGAATCAATGCTGTGTCTGGGAAATGGGAGACATGCTGGCTCCTGTCCCAGTGACACATTCATTTGAGTCTCTCAGTGTCAGATTCCCATTCTGCTGGAAATGTTGTTGCGGTAGGTTGTAACGTGGGCGTGTCAGGTCCACGTGACTGTTGAGGGTACTGCGTCTTCACAGCTCACCTCGCAGACTCAACGGCATTCATAAAATCCTATCTCAACAACTGTGACTCTATAAGGGATGAAGCAGCAGCCTCCAGCTCACACATCCTCCCAACACTACTCAGTGTGACAAGCCTATAAAGTTGTTAAGGAGGTGGAGACTGCTATTAGAACAGACCATTCCAAAGCTTGGAGGCCTCAGCCTTCATTGTAAATAGTGATTGGTTTCAGAAACCTGGTCCCCAGGGATTCTTAAGCTTGAGTCCTGGCTCTGGGTGATGAATGGTTGGCCAGAATGGAAAATGCAGTCAGTCTCTGGATTGTTCCCCGAGGAATCTGTATCTCTGCTACTGTGACACTGTGATGTTAAGTATAAGGCAGGCATTGGGCTCTGTGTCCCTCTTTGTGCCAGGGCTCCCCTTGGATCTAGTGGGAAAAGCATGGGAATGTTGAACTTGGGTTTTAACAGGCAGGGGCAGGAGAGGGTGGGAGCTCACCATTGCTGACAGCTCATCACTCCCACCAGTTCATCCCAGATTTACATGGTGCCCTTTTGCCCCACACCTTAGTGAGACGCCCAGTGCCAAGGAACCTATTGGCACTGATAGGAAAACAGTTCTCTCCCAGGATTAGCTGCATCAGGTATAAAATATGGAGTGTTACCTTCCCATTTTAACCTTAAAGGCATTGTCACTTAGAATACAAACTCTTCGTGTAACCCCAATACCTACAAAGCTGTGACAAAGGCTTACATTTCAGGTTTATAATCGGAGTCGGCTGCATTCGGCCTCACTGTTCTGGGGAAAGGCTGTGGGTTTGAAATGTTTGTGCCCGCGATGATTTAACAACACCTACCAGGGCACTCAGACTGAGAATGGAAAGGGAACCAGTTTGCCTTGGCAAAGGGTTCTGTGAATGAGTCAAAGTCAATACAATGGGTTTCAATTTTCTTCAGGAGAACTCTGAAGATCAAGTCTCTTTGAAGATTCTTTACACTGTCTTTCATTTCACAGGGAACTCTCTGGAGTAGTTTAACAGAAAGAAAAGCATCTATTCCTATTCTACAAAAACCAGCCGATCCAACAGGTAGTGGAGGCATCTGTTCGGAAGAACAAGTGAACGGTACAGTGTCAGCGGCTCTCTGATCATGAGAACATAGTTATAATGGAGAAGGTTGAAAAAGAGCTCCATTCCCTCTCAACCATTTCCTCCCTTCCCCATTTTTATCTCTCTCCAACTCTCTCTCTCTCTCCTCTCCCTTATAATCTTCTTCCTTTCTCCATCCTCATTCTTGTTCCTCTATCCCCTCTTCTTCTCTCCTCCCTTCCTTGTCCCTTCCTTGTCCCTTTCCCTCCCTCTATACCTTCCTCACCAATTCTTCTTCCTGCGTCACTATCTCTTGGTCTATCTGCCTCTCAGCTTCCCCTCTCCCTCCCTGTCCTGTCCTTATCTTTCTCTACCTTTCTTCCACAGCTTCCTCTTTCTCTTCCTTTTCCTCCTATCCAAAGCATTTCCCTCTCTCTTTGTCATACTATTCCTTTCTCTTCTATTCCTCTCCTTCCTCCTCCCTCCTTTTCTCTTTACACAATCTGGAGACACAATGTCACTTCTTTATGAAGGATTTTTGTTTTCCTTTTTGTTGAAGCCTGTCCTTATCTGGAACTGGATTAAGAATGGCCACCTGTAGAAAGACACCACACTCCCTTTGAGAGGTCCAAAAGGTTTTAGTCATATCATTCACACCCACAAGCTATTCAGCTACCTAGGAACCAACCACAAATTTTAATGCAGGAAGAAGGCCCTTGTCACTGATAACTGGTGACAGGATCAATCAGCGACTTGTTGCCACCCGAATCTCACTTTATACACACAACCTGGGTCCAGTTAGCCTGCAACTCACCTTCCCCACTGGCTAACCAGGTTTAGAATAAACGCTGGTAACTTACTTTTGAAAAGTACAGTAATCTATCTATAATCCTTGTTTTTTTTTTAAATAATGCTCTTTCATAATTTTATTCTACTTTCAAAAGTAGAGAAAAAGAAAAAGATACAGTCTTTACAATACCACCTAATTTTCAACTAAAACCTTTCATCTTCCCATTTCTGCAACCCAACTGCTCACATTTTTAAAGTTAAGAAGGGAGAAATTTGAAAGTAGACACAGGCTGTTCAGAACTGATGTTAAGAAGTATTTTTTTTCAAATTTGGAACCTTGTTCTCCTTAACCACTATTGAGGTTAGGGGTCAATTGAAAATTTCAGAGTTTGGAGTTCTGTTCAGTCTGGGTATGAAGGCTTACAGAACTGAGATGGGTGGAAGGAGCAGATTATCCATGACTGAACTGAATAAGGGGATAAGCTTGAGGAACTGAAGGACTAACTTCAGCTGTATATTTCAGCAGCACATCTAAAGTTGGGAAAAGTACAAGGTGGGTTTTCTACTGAGCCAACAGTAAGGAAGGAATTTCAAATGGTGTTGGAAGGTCTGTCCAGCAAGGTCAGAAGGGAAAGATGTGGTGAGGAATTGAGTGAGACTGATTCCTCATGTCACCTTCCAGTTCAGATACTCCTGGTCGGCTGATGGTCATCACAGAGC
Organism: Hemiscyllium ocellatum; assembly: GCF_020745735.1. NCBI lineage: Eukaryota > Metazoa > Chordata > Chondrichthyes > Orectolobiformes > Hemiscylliidae > Hemiscyllium > Hemiscyllium ocellatum. Next base: position 102,472,615 of record NC_083407.1, on the reverse strand, counting down.
CTTGTCATGGTCATTCTCAGTAGACAGTGATTATTCAGCTTTTTATTTCCATTGATTCTGATGACGAATAATATTGTTCCAGTTACACTCTATTACTCTGTTCTTTCCCACAGAAGGTCCTTCTACTGAACTTGAAGAACAGAAGGTGCAAGTTGAGGTATTGAAAACAAGTCACACTCTGTACATGTCTCAGAGTGAGGTTTTTATCAAAACAGGACACACTCACCCCACTGGCAACAGTCTGACCTGTTCTGCTCAGAACAAAAATCACAGATAATTACACACTGCAAAAGACTCATAAAATCTAAGTTGGACACCCTTTACCCTCCACTCCCCTCTTCTGACTGTCACTGTCCCCTCCTAAGAATGAATCCCACAGACAATACCTGCCCTCCTGAGATCACACTCAAAGGGGTCATTGTGAACCTAGACCTGAATATTGTCAGCAGGCTCTTCAGCTGTGTAGCCTATCATAACCCAAGTGCAAATTAACAACATGTGCTCAGTATGGGGCGTGCTATTTATGAGATTAGGGTTATAGACCAGAGACAGCAAGCACAGCCTTTCTTTACTGGGTTTGGCTTACACATTGATAAAGAATCAAACAGGTGCTCTATCTGGCTAAGGACTCTGATCTAACCCCATGCTATTCTGTTCAGGAAGGTCCTAGTGCCTTGTCTGTAATTTGTTCCAATGCTGTAAAACAGGGATGGTGTGGGGATGCTAGAACTCCCATCAGTCTGGAGCCAGTGGTAACAAATCAGCCAAGACTCCTATGAGATGGCCTGTGAGTGTGTGTTTGTATATTTAGAAAGTACACCTCTTGAATACTCCTCCTGTTGAGCAATCTGTACAAGCACCATTCCAGATTCAAAATCGAGGCTGACACCCCTGTGCACTGTTGTGGGGATGCTGCATTGTCAGGGGGTCTTGGAAAGGACCCATTTGTCCTCATGTAGACAGATGTGGATCTTTGTTGAAGAATAGCAGGGAGTTTTCTCTCGTGTCTTGGCCAATATTTATTCTTCACCAAACATTATTGGAATAAATCTCCTGGTGATTTTTACATTAATTGTGTGGGGCTTTGCTGGGATTTTATTGTTGTGTTTGGAACAGTGGCTACACTTCAAAGTTATTTAATTGAGTGTAAAGCATTTTTGGACATTCTGAATTTACCGAAGGTGCTGTATAAAATTAAGTGTTTCTTTACACATAGGCACGATGCCAGTGCCACTTCAGTGATTGGGATTTCCAGTTCAGTTCAGCGAAAGGTTTTCTCGTATCATTCCTCATGTGAATGAACTTCACAATCCTCATTTCAGGGCTGTCCATTATCTCATGCCCACATTCTCCATCCACATGGCTTCATCCACACCATTATACATAGTGCACAGGAGATGGGGAAATATTTGTTCAGTTTGAAAACTTGGGATCATTCTATTATCTCCACTTCCCATATAGCTACTTCTGAACAGCAAACAAATAATTTTGTTTCTACATCCACCTTCCAGGTTTGAAAGCAAAACTCATGATGTAACCTGAGATCTAGTTTAGTTTGTGTATCTTCCTGGTCATATGTCTTCAGGAAGAGTTTTACTCAATGCATTAAAAATGTCTGCTCCCATGCTTCCAGCAGCTCACCTACAGTTTGATTTCCCTTTCTAATTAACGACACCCAGGTTTAATTAATCGCACACGCACAATAAATACCAGACATACATCATCAAAAATTGAACAGTTGAACCACTGTAACTGGTGCTCCTCATGAGTGAGTGCGTGCAAACTCTGAGAATGTAAGATGGCTGTAAAACGTCTCTCCAATGAGACAGGCGGCTGTTGGAGCTACAGAAAGACTGAGGTAATGCTTGCTGGATAGTTTCTCCTGCCTCTGTAGTATCTTCTCGTGGACAAGGAGTATGCAACCACTCTCCAGAAATGCTCTGAAGGTGAATGTAATGTGTGCAGGAGGATTCTCCTCGATTTCTGACTGACATTTTTGCTCCTGCTCTTGCAGCAAACAGTCAGCCCAGTCGCCGGCCCCTTAAAAGTGCCAAGCTCTCCAGACCAGATGACAGCCAGGCTAAGCACCCACAGAGGCTCACTATTCACAATTGTAAGTTTGCAGCCAATTCTCCATGTGGAGGCAATGAGAGCAGAAGAACTTGTAATGTGCAAAATGGGCTGGATGTAATATTCACTGACTGATTAGATAGCTATTTTTTAGATGTTTATAACTAGTGCGGATCCAGCTGCACCTTATCGTGTGCGAGCGGGACAAGAGAAAGGCGATGCATTTCACTGCACCCAAAGAGGAAATGGCAGCTAGAAATATGTGCATCATGCCAGGTAGCCCCCAGTGCCTTCCATCCATTAGTTGGTCAACTGTGCCTCACTCCAATCTGATGCAGTTGGTGGCAATGCCTCACCTCCCATTCTCTGAAATTCTTATCCAGCAGCCACGTTGTCTAATTACCGACAAAACTCAATATAATTCTGTTCAGCATCCACCGGGAGTCAGAAAGTGAAGATATCTAGCCTGGGGCTTGAGGAAAGGGGGTGAGATTAGGATGGGAACTCATAAATCATGGAGGTGGACACAGGTATGCTAGTTGGGAATGGATTAAAACTGACAAAGGGGGAAAGGTGTTGGAGCAGTGAATACTTCCTTTTCCTCCTGACCCACAAACACATTATGTGATTTTCTTTTTACTTTACACATGCCGCACCCGAGCTGATGAGTGAAAGTGGATGGGAGAAATCAAATCTTGACGTTGGGAAATTATGGAGTAAAGTTGTGCTAGTTTATTTTGCAGGGAGGAGGGTGAGTAGGGTGGTGGGTCAGGGAGTTAGAGCAGGTTTTAATCCTCAAACATCTCCTGGGTAACCATCCAGCTATATGAGTTAGAAACCCCTCTCTCAAGTCTCTTGTAATCACTCAGAGCTGGAGGCTTGTCTTGGAGGGATTTGCACACTGGGTAATAAAGTTATACGATCATAGAACTGTACAGTATGGAAACAGATCCTTCATGGTCCGTGCTGACCAGATATGCTAAATTAATCTCATCCCACTTGCCAGCACTTGCCCCATATCCCTCTAAACCCTTCCTATTCATATACCCATCCAGATGCCTTTTAAATGTTGTCATTGTACCAGCCTCTACCACTTCCACTGGCAGCTCATTCCACGCACATACTCCCCACTGCATAAAAATGCTGCTTCTAAGGTCCCTTTTAAATCTTTCCCCTCTCACCCTAAACCTATGCTCTCTAGTTTTGGACACCCCTTCCCCAGGGAAAAGACGTTGTCTGTTTACCCTATCCATGCCCCTCATGATTTTAGAAACCTCTACAAGGTCACCCCTCACCCTCCGATGCTCTAGGGAAATCAGCACCAGCCTATTCAACTTCTCCCTGTAGCTCATACCCTCCAACCTTGCAGCATCCTCATAAATCTTTTCTGAACCCTTTCAAGTTTCACAACATCCTTCCTGTAGCAGAGAAACCAGAATTGCATGCAGAATTCCAACAGTGGTCTAAACAATGTCTTGTGCAGCCACAAGATGACCTCCCAACTCCTATATTCAATGTACTGACCAATAAATGAAAGCATACTAAACTATCTACCTGCACCTCTACTTTTAAGGAACTATGAACCTGCACGCCAAGGTCTCTTTGCTCAACAACATTCCCCAGGACATTACCATTAAGTGTATAAGTTCTCCCCTGATTTGCCTTTCCAAAATGCAGCATCTCATATTCATCTGAATCAAACTCCATCTGCTACTTCTCAGCCCATTGGTCCATCTGATCAAGGTCTGAGGTAACTTTCTTTGCTGTCCACTACACCTCCAATTTTGGTATCATCTGCAAACTTACCAACTGTACCTCCTCTGTTCACATCCAAATCATTCATATAAATGACGAAAAGCAGTGGACCCAACACCAGGTCTTGTGGCACACCACAGGTCACAGGCCTCCAGTCTGAAAAGCAACCCCCTACACCACCATCCTCTGTCTTCTACCTTCGAACGAGTTCAGTGACCAAATGGCCAGTTTTCCCTCTATTCCATGTGATCTAACTTTGCTACCCAGTGTCCCATGAGATACCTTGTCCAATGCCTTACTGAAGTCCAAATAGATCATGTGCAGCACTCTGCCCTCATCAATCTCCTTCATTACTTCTTCAAAAAACTCAATCATTTAGAGTGCGAGACACAATTAGATTAGATTACATGGAATCCAGGGGGAGCTGTCAAATTGGAGACACAGTTGGCTTCGTCGTAAGAAGCAGAGGGTAATAGTGGAAGGATGTTTGTTGGACTGGAGGCCTGTGACTAGTGGAGTGCCTCAGGGATTGGTGCTGGGCCCATTGCTGTTTGTTATCTATACCAATGATTTGGATGAGAATGTACAAGGCATGATTAGGAAGTTTGCTAATGACACTAAAATAGGCGGCATTGTGGACAGTGAGGAAGATTATCGGAAATTGCAGAAAGACCTTGACCAGCTGGGGAAGTGGGTCAAGAAATGGCAAATGGAGTTTAATATAGATAACTGTGAGGTCTTGCATTTTGGAGAGTCAAATCAAGGTAAGAGTTTCATGGTGAATGATAGGGCCTTAAGTCGTGTAGTGGAACAGAGAGACCTTGGAGTTCAGGTTCACAGTTCTCTGAAAGTGGAGTCACAGGTAGGCAGGGCAGTGAAGAAGGCTTTTGGCACACTGGCCTTCATCAATCAGGGCATTGAGTGTAGAAGTTAGGAAGTTATATTGCAGTTGTACAGGATGTTGGTGAGGCTGCACTTGGAGTATTGTGTTCAGTTTTGGTCACCTTGCTCTCAGAAGGATGTTATTAAACTGGAAAGAGTGCAGAAGAAATTGACAAAGACATTGCCAAGACTCAACAATCTGAGATATAGGGAGTGGTTGGACAAGTGAGGACTTTTTTTTTCTACAGCATAGGAGACCAAGGGGTGACCTTATGGAAGAGTATGATATCATGAGAGGCATGGATGGGGTGAATGCACTCAGTCTTTTTCCCAGGGTTGGGGAATCGAGGACTAGAGGGCATCAGTTTAAGGTGAGAGGAGAAAGAATAAAAGGGAACCTGAGGGGCAACATTTTTTACACAGAGGGTGGTACGCATATGGAATGAGCTGTCAGCGGAATTGGATATTGCATTAATCACATTAACAACATTTAAAAGACATTTGGACAAATACATGGATAGGAAAAGATTAGAAAGATACGGGCCAAGTGCAGGGAAGTGTGGTTAGTGTGGACAGACATTTTGGTCGGTATGGACCAGTTTGGGTCAAAGGGCCTGTCTCCGTGCTGTCGGACTATGCCTATGACTCTTATGATCTGATCAGGTCCTGGGGATTTATCCACCTTTATGCATTCTAAGACTTCCAGCACCACCTCCTCTGTGGTATGGACATTTTTCAAGACATCGCTATTTATTTCCCCATATTCTCTATCTTCTGTATCCTTCTCCACAGTAAACACTGATGCAAAATATTTGTTTGATATTTTCCCCAAATCCTGTGCTTCCACATATAGGTGGCCTTGCAGATCTTTAAGGAACCTTATTCTCTCCCCACTTACCCTTTTCTTCTTCATGTATTTGTAGAATCCCTATGGATTCTCCTTAATCCTGTTTGCCAAAGCTATCTCATGTCCCTTCCTGATTGCTTTCTTAAGTAGTTGTGCATTATTAGCTGTTAGCTGGAAACAACATGCGTTTATTCTCATTTTTTATTGAAGAACATTATAAAGGGTAAAACCTAGGAATACTGGAAGTGCTGCATTATTTGAACTCACATTACTTTCTGAATCAGTTGACTTTGTGAGTCTGGCTATTTCGAATCATATTCGTGCCTGGGATTGAGATCCCTCGGCTGATTAAGGCACTGATCTGGATAGGTCAATGTGAATGTTCATCTGTACCTGTGACTAATGTTGACTTTTTCTCTTCCAGATTTCACCCTTCTCTGCCCCGGCTGCTACACTTTCAGAGGAACCTCAGGAAAGCAAATACTTCAAGTCGATGAATTTTGCCTCAAATGTCACTTTGTACAAGCCATTTCTAAGATTCCTGGTATGAAGAATTCTGTTGGGATGTATTGCACACGCTGATAAATGATCATTTTGTAGCTAAATTATTGTAGAGATATTGTCAGCTGAAGCACATACCTCGTGTTTTGCTTTTGTCAACACAGAATCAAGTTTGCAAGATTTGGGTAAATGGCTTTGCATTCCACATTCCCCTCAGTAAGATGTCTGACTGTGTGGATTTCTCAGCTTGATTGTGGATGTCTCCTGCCTGGTTGTCAGACTAATCCAACCGAATAAAAGAATTTCAAGAAATTGGAAATCTATAGGCAATTCATCGACAAGTGGGAGTGCAAAATGGATGGCTGGTCCGATGGATTTAATTACAAAGAAGCAAGGAAGTGGATGTGTTGGGAGGGGTAGGGGACAGAGAAAGATGAACTTGATACACGAGGCCAGGGAGATGAGAAGTTGAGAACAGAAATCAACCCTTCAGCTGGTCAAGACTGTTTTATCATGAACGTGGAACATGATTGACCTGATCCTTAACTCCATCCAGCCATCTTTGTTCCATAATCCACTCCATGCCATTGCATAGCACATGTCTGTTCAACTCAGTTTTGAAGTATTCAACATTACTTTATTCATTCATTGGATCTGGGCTTTGTTGGCAAGGCTGGTGAGTTCATTGACTCTTGACCTGAGCAGCTTTTTCTTGTGGGTGTGAGAGTTTCAGATTTCCACTTACTTTTGTGTGGAGAAATGCTACCTGAGATCACCCTCATTTTAAGATAATGCACCTTGACTAGTCTTCACCAGCAGTGAAAATAGCTTTGTTCTACCGAGCCTATCAAAAGCTTTAGTCAACTGGGACACCTCAGTAAGAACTCCGTCCACTTCGGCATTGAAGGAAATGCAAACCTGCAGCCTGAAAACATCCTTTCTCTGGGTCCAAGGGTCCTGGCCCAGATATCAAAGGCACACAACAACTTGGATACAATCCCACTTAATGTGAGACAACTTCACTACGTTACGAAGAAAGAGTACAAACTCAGAATGGCTTTGGTTACTTAAAAGTCCGACAAACCAAGGTCTCCCTGAGGTAGTCAATCCATCAAAAGACCTCAGTGCAATTTCAAAGCAAGCGATGAAGCTGCTCTACCCAGCTGCCGGAGCGAATCCTTTTCTTCTTCCTACAGGGTTTTCATTCCTCTTTCTCTCATTCTGTCCATGCCATGTTACCTGCTTTTGGTACACATGATTGGATTTTGGTGACATCCATGCCCCATTTGCAGCCATCTCCAGATGTGTTCATTGCAGGTCTCTCTTCAAGCTTATACTTGAAGAAACACAAGTGGCTTTATAGGCTTTTATCTCCAACTCCCTTGTCTTTCTGGTCACAGAAACAGCAGGAGACAATTCCCCAACACAGAGCCAACAGAGTTATTTTAAAACTACTTTGTGAACTTTGGCAAAAATGTTCACCTCAACCAATATCTTCCCATTCTGCCTTCCTGTTGTCAGACCCATGGCCCATTCTTATGTCAGGACTAGCAGCTTCTTTATTGTCCACCAATGAGACCAACTCCTGACTCATGGAGCTTCAGCACAACTAGTTTGCATTTAGTATTAGGAAAGGAATAAATACTTGTTATAGAATTCAAAGTGATTCACAAAATACAAGAGTAGACAGTGAATTGGCTTGCAAAGTGCATCCATGTGTACATGTATTGGCTAACGTTGGTCTCAGCAATCTGACTCCAAATCTGATTTTAGTTCCTATTTCATCACTAACCACTACCACCCCTCCCCCCAGGCATTATGAAGGCCCTAAATAATATTAAGGTCTTTTGACTAATTTGATGCAGGTCAGCAAATGGAATGGATCTTCCACTTGGTGTGACTCAGTCACGTGTGTGTGCAATCTATCACAAGATCATGGTGCCCCCTGTAACAACAACTTGCATTTATGTGGCACCTTTGACAACTTAATGAACTTTATAAGAACCTAATCAGGGTAAATGTCACTGAATCATCACAAGGTTCTTTGGCCATGATCTTGGTCAGCTGTCCAATGAGCTAAGCATCAAAAAGCATTATTTAGGAGAAGAGATTGGGATGATTGAGGTCCGGTGAATGATACTTCTGGAAGCCTCCTCACCAGATTCCTTCCCATCTCAGATATAGTAATCTATGCTAAGCAGGTGAAGAGATTTAACTGAACAATGTCTATAAGATTGTGATATGAAATAACTGCACAGAGGCTGTTTCATGGTCACCAAGCAACCCTTTATTTGCATGTGCCCATTACATAGGCTGTGACCAGCCAGTTCAAATCCAGTCCCTAGACTGAGGACACCTTCTGACTTCCCTGTATATGTCTGTCAGCCAAGGCTCCTTGATTGGGCCAGGTTAACAACCCCAATCAAGGACCTCATTATCAATTTGATCCATCTGGCCATGACTCTCATCACTACATCCTCGGAGTCTCTTTGTTCTCAGTTCAGGACTGTCTCAATTTCAAAAGTGATCTAATCTATCTTCCCTCAATCCAAATTGGATGGCCTCACATTCTCCTTCAGTTTTACCCACTCACTTGAGACTCTCACGGTCTCTCTGCACACACGTACACTATTTTCAGTGCCATTTATCTGGATTTCTTAGCTGTTCTCAGACATAGCTGCTTTTGAGCTTTTCTTCAGACGCCAAACACATTTCCTCACTTTCTGGCAACAGTTAGTTCATGGCCACAGACAAGACTCCATCGGATGAAAGTCTGTGCTGACAGCCCACAGAAAGCAGAGGGAATCAATGTGTAGATATGGCATTGGGTCATGGAATGCCATCAAATATCAAGGTGCGATGGTTGGATTCTGTCCTGTTGGAAATGGACATTGCCTGGCTTTGTTGAATGAATGTTACTTGCCACACTTCACTCAAACCTGGATATTATCCAGCACTTGTTGCATTAGAGGAGTCATAAATAGTGCTGAAAGTTGTGCAAACATCGGCGAACATCCCCACTTCAGACCTTTTGATGGAGGAAAAGTCATTGATGAAGCAGCTGAAGATGGTTGCGCCGAAGACACCACCCTGAGGTACTCCTGCCAAGATGTCCCACAAGCCTGATCAACTTCCTGTGTGTCAGGTATGACCCCAACCAGCAAAGAGTTTTCCTCCTTGATTCCCTTTGACTCCAGTTTTCCTGGGGCACCTTAATGCCACATTCAGTTAAATGCTTCCTTAGTGTCAAGAGCAAATACTCTCCCCTCACCTCTGGAAATGGCTGCAACCACACATGGAGTAGTCAGGATGTTTCCAGCCTAACAATACACTGAGAAAGATTAACACAATCCAAAATAACATTAATGAATCTGCAGAATGGATGTACAATTGAGAAATCAATTTTAATAAAGGTAACTGAGGTTTGATGCATTGTTGTCAGTTGAATAAGGAAGCAACATGCTCCCCAGATAAGGACATAAATGTGGTGGAGGTGTACAAATACAGATACATCTTGAAAGGTACTGATAGATAAGACAAATTTCTTTGCAGAGTGAATTTTCATCATCTGGAATGCAGTACTTGAAATGAATAAATTCAACAGTAACTTTCAAAATGGAATTGACTGTACATTGAAAGGGAAACTTATACTTGACTGTGGGGCAGGAGCAGACTGTGGGGCTGATCAGCGAGATTGATCAAAATGATTGTGCAGGAATGATAGGCTGAATGGCCTCATGTGCTACATGATTCTATGAAATCCGAACTGATCCAATCCAGTGCTCTGGACCATTTCCTGCAGCCTCCTGCCTGTGTGTGATTTTTAATTGTTGTGTAAAAGGCCAAGATTGTCAATTAAACAGGAACAGCAGCAAGCTGTTTTTTACTGACAAACCTGCAGCATCACCAGCTGTATTCCCAATTTCTTTTTCTCTTCAGAATTCAATTCAAAGATTTTCTCAGAGAATGCGGAAGTTGGAGGTGCCATCGTCTGAGACGTCAGAAATAGATACCTCTCAAGTGGAATCTCTTAACATTACACCACAACCAACAAGAATGCCTTCACTGAGCCAAGAACTGGGGCGGGAAAGCGCAGACTTTTCAAGATACCTTAAAAACATAGTAAGTCCACTGCCAGCTGCAAACCTATAGTGATATTCAAGCAATTTGTGTTGAAATGATTTGGTGGTTTTTGCTGAACAAACAATGATGGAGGTAAACATTTTCTCTCTAATGATATCTACCCAAGCTCGCTAGGATATACATCAGTGAGACATCCTGAGTCACCAAGACCTCTCCATCTGTTTGCAGAGGTTTGAACGAATCAGGATGCCTTATCCAGCAACATCAGCCTAAAATATTGATGCCCTTATACAGATTGTATCGGAGATGAAGCACGTTCCTGACTCCCCAGCATAAAGGTCATTCACAAACTCTGCGTGAACTCATAATGATGGGAGCTGGTTAGCTCAGTTGGCTGGCTGGCTGACTGGTTTGGAGATGCAGAGTGAAGTTAATGTCCTGCATTGGCTTGGGGTACTGTGAGGGTAAACCACCACCAGTCATTCCTCATGAAAGTAATGGTTGATTTACCTTTACCCTTCAAAGTTTCCATGTCAGTAATCTCTCATTTGGAAATGGAATAGGAGGTGAAAGTCTTGCAATGTGTGTACATCTATTATACAATACTCATTGAGAAGAGCATTTACCAAACCTGTTGGTGATGGGGCCAACAGGGTCATGGCAGTAGAGGAATCTCTTTAGAAACTGTCTCCCCAGGAGACATGAGGCAAATAAAGCACATGTTGCTGGCCTGAAGGCAGAGACTATAACTTGATGAGCACCACTTGCATTAAGCATTGCTCTTTGGAGTGACTCCCATGATAACTATTTGCCATTGCCATGTATTGGAAGGATTTATAGGTTAATAACAACCTCCTTGACCACATTATGGGTACACCTTCCATAGCCATCAAATTGAAATGTGGAACTCAAGCCCACAGTTGGCAGAGTTGCTACCCATTTCACCACAAGACCTCCTCAGTGGAATGTCCTGAATATCTTTAAACAAGCCAAGAGCAGGCAGCAGAGCACGCATGAATCAAAACATCATTCAGGGACAATGTGTATGGTGGGCTCAAAGATTCTTAAAGTTGGAGCATTCCGTTCGGCAATTACTGTGGACTCTGCAACACAGGCAGCTTATGATCAGCAGTGGTTTGTCAGTGAGCAGTCTAAGATAACTGTTAATGGATTGATCTCACCAGATTTACCTTGTGGTCATGGGCACTGCCGAGAAAGGGGGTGAGGGGTTAGTGATTGGCCAAGAAACCCAGATTTAGTCAGCAGCATTTCACCCTCTCTTTAACTTCTACCGAAACGGAGTGAGAGTTCCAGAGACAGTGCCAGAGGAACGTGTGAAGATTTTTATCTGTAATTGTGCCTCATTCTTTGACCCTTCCTGTTGCAGCCTCCCCTTCCGGAGATAGTGAAGCCAGAAGAGGACAAGCTGATGAAGGATGTACAGACAGACAGATTAGCACCAGCATTTAAGTCCAAGAGCTTAACAGGTTTGGTAAGTCTGCAGCCAACTCGTAAACTGTGCTGAAGAAATTCAAGTTCAAGTCCTGATGGTAGAATTTCTTTAGAAATGATACATATGTGATTATTCATAAGACCAACATCTCACTGTGTGGCCATCTGGTTAGGGACGGTTAATATTTAGAAAGAAATCTGAATACCTCATTCTAATCAATAGAACTACACGACAGGATTTCAGTTTCATTTAAAACAAAATACAAACTTGATTAAATAAGTTAAAAAAAAACAACCTGGCTTGCATTTCTTATTTACCATCAGAATTCCCTCATAGGACATTTTAGTCTTAAAGTTAAAACAGAAATTGCAGAGAAGCTCAGCAGATCTGGCAGCATCTGTGCAGAGAAAGCACTCTCCAGCATCCACTATTCTTTGGGTAATTGTAGTCTTAACGTGATTTACTTGTGCAGGGTCAGCGCAGGTATGCCACAGTCAGCTGGAAAATTCTCCCTGGTACTAGCTGTTCTCAGAGGGAAAACTTTTGTTTTCCATCTACTGACTCAGGACATGGTAGTCTCATGTTCTGGTCACTTTTTAATACTTCCAAGCGAACCTGTTGGTTATTTTCTGTCCCCAAGTCTCTGTAGGGGTCACTGTAGGTTTTCCCATGAGTTTCAAACAAGATAGTCTTCTAACATCTGTTCCTTCCCGAATTACAAACTGAGATTGAGCTTCACCGACATTGGCAATACTGATGTCAGGGTTTGACTTTGGCTAATGGTCTTTTATGTTCTTCCCGTCGGGTGCACACCACACAAGGCCTATAGACTACATCTACTGCAGAGTCTTTCAGCAAACATGCTGGTAAATTCAAACTAGAAAATCTTTCTGAACTCCACCCATCTCTAAAGTGACATTGCGTGCTGTGGAGCTTTCTCAAACTGACCTTTCGAACAATTATCTCTCACTTACAACTTTGCATCTGATCTAATGAACGAAGTGGGTTTTACAACCTTCCTGAGCTCACCAAATGTTTTTCAAACTAACTTAGCTCCAACTTTCAAAACAAACACATCTCTCTGCAATGTGCTGCTTGAGATTTTGTAGGCGTCGTGTTTCTAGCTCTTTAACCCTTTGCTATTTCAACATTCTACCAGCAAGCATGAGTCACCTTGTGCACTGCCATTTGTCTCTCTCCTCGTGACCTCTAGCGTCCAGTATTTTACTCACCTTGCTTTTGCAATCTTAATTGGTCAGAACTAAAAATGACTTCATGAACCAAGACCAACTGGGAAAATTCAGGGTGTTGCATCCCAATGCATCTGTGTCACTTTTCATTACCAAGGGTGAGATCTGCCAAGTCCTTTTCCTTCAGAACCTTTCCTGTTTCCCACTAACAAGAGAGTTATTTTGGTTGAAGTGCATTGTGAACAGAACATCATCAAAACATTATGAAAAGTATTTTTAAGATTTATTTTCATCAATTCTGAAACAAGAGCTTAATTTTCCAAAATGTGGACTTGAGAATCTGCCTTCCCTTAACTTAATCAATTATTGGACTAGAAACTCTCTTGAACTTCTATTACTCCTTGATAATTCTGTGTGCAATGATTTAGTTCAGAATTGGAAAGAGACTGGGAATCTGACAATGAGCACTAATGTGTTGTCCCGTGGTGCTCTGTACAATATACAAAGGGTTGTGTGGGGTGGGGTGGGAGAGGGAGGAGATGCAGTTGGGTGATGTATAGTGTGTGCTTCAGCTTTCCAAAGGAATCTGCTTCTGAAGGCTGAGATTTAATGTGGCGACATGGCCTCATCCACTGGTTGGAAACTGGAGGAGGTGTGGGCGCAAGCTTTACATTTCCTGCGGTTGCAGGGGAAGGTGCCGGGAGTGGAGGTTGGGTTGGTGGGGGTTGTGGACCTGATGAGGGAGTCACGAAGGGAGTGGTAGCAACCGCAGGAAATGTAAAACTTGCGCCCACACCTCCTCCCTCACTTCCCTCCAAGGCCCCAAGGGATCATTCCATATCTGCCACAAGTTCACCTGTACCTCCACACACATCATCTATTGCATCCGCTGCACCCGATGTGGCTTCCTCTATATTGGGGAGACGGGCCGCTTACTCGCGGAACGCTTCAGAGAACATCTCAGGGACGCCCAGACCAACCAACCCAACCACCCCGTGGCTCAACACTTTAACTCTCCCTCCCACTCCACCGAGGACATGCAGGTCCTTGGACTCCTCCACCGGCAGAACATAACAACACGACGGCTGGAGGAGGAGCGCCTCATCTTCCGCCTGGGAATCCTCCAACCACAAGGAATGAACTCAGATTTCTCCAGTTTCCTCATTTCCCCTTCCCCCACCTTGTCTCAGTCGGTTCCCTCAACTCAGCACCACCCTCCTAACCTGCAATCCTCTTCCTGACCTCTCCGCCCCCACCCCACTCCAGCCTATCACCCTCACCTTGACCTCCTTCCACCTATCACATCTCCATCGCCCCTCCGCCAAGTCCCTCCTCCCTACCTTTTATCTTAGCCTGCTTGGCACACTCTCCTCATTCCTGATGAAGGGCTTATGCCTGAAACATCGAATTTCCTATTCCTTGGATGCTGCCTAACCTGCTGTGCTTTAACCAGCAACACATTTTCAGCTGTGATCTCCAGCATCTGCAGACCTCATTTTTTACTCCAATTTGTACAGCTCAAGTACCATGCTGAGGCAGCATGTCCTATCCTGAACAGCTGCTATTCAGTTAGCTGGCTCCTCAGTCCTCACAGCTCCATTGGGACATCAGTGGGGTTGGTTTTTACAATGGCTTATCAGGCAGACCCAGAGGACAGTTTGGGGTCGATCACTAGAACACTCTCTGTGGCCTCCATGGGCCTTAATCAAATGGGACATTATCCTCAGCAAGGCTGCAAATGCCAGCAGAGCTGGATGATGGTTCTTAAAGGGCCATGAACAGCAAAATGGGTGTCCCCGCATCATCAAGGACAGTCACTGTTCAAGAAGGTGACATAACACCACTTCCAAATGGTAAGTAGGAACGGACAAAAAGTACTGACTCCACCAGCAATTCCCAATTCTAATGTAGGATTAAAAATTTTAATGGACTTTTTAAACATAATATCACCGCAGTTGGATAGACAGCAGGATGCCTGTGAGTGCAATGAGCTGGAAGGTTTGTAATCTTGCTCAGTTTAAGAGTTCTCCCAACGGACAGCGATGCCTCTCCTACACTGTCAGCTGCTCCAGATCCAACTCAGGTGGCAAAACAGGAAAAGGTCTTTTAGAATTTTAGAAAGATGGAGTCTCAGCCAAATTATCCCTATGTTTGTTGGGGATCACTATCCATCTTGGAGAGAAAGGGTCAGTGTAACAGCACAAAAAGAGTTCCTTTCTAATAGTTGCCTTGACAACCCTGATTCAGCAACTGAGAGATGCCCCTGTGTTGGATGGAGGAGGATGACTGACTGGGAGACCTAGAGACATTAGAAGACCGTTGTATATCCAGATTTATCTTTTGATGTTTCATGTCACAGTCTAACTATCCTACACAGGGTATTTCTGAAACAACCTCCATGTATTCAATAATCGAAACTCGGGAAGATGCAAGTTCTATCAAAGTTCCAGGAAGCAGTGAGCTTCAGGAAATGACCATCGGCTTCCTAACATCCAGCCACCCAGTGCCTGTAAGTCTACATCACAGTAACACAATAGAGAATGGTGGCTATGGTTAAATAATTTCAGATAGAAAAAAGGGCAGTAATACCGTAAGCAATCGGAATTTGTTAAACCTTTGTATATGAATCCTTCTGTTTATAAGGGGAATATCGAATATTTTCGGGGAATTGCAGGTGGTAAGAAAGACATTGGAAAGTTTATTTCAAAGTGTAATAGGCCATCTCAGAGTTACGAATTTAAGAGAATAGTCAGCACAAGTTTCTGAAGGGGCCAAGTTGAATCCACCTTTCTAAATGGTTTGAAGTGGGAACAGAATGGAAGGAGTAATACACCAGGTGTAATTTATGGACTTTCAAGTTGGTGTTTGATACGATAACACACAGAATACTCATGACTAAGTTCAGAGCATGTTCATTAAGGGGGATGATTCTGTATGAGGCACACTGGCTATAGAACAGAAGACACAGTAAAAGTAGCTAACTCACAGGAGGTAAAAACAAACATGTTGTTGTATAATTTGCGAGTTTCTGACATTCACCGTTTATATGAAGGATCTGGGTTCTTGAACTGGAAGTACAAAATTAAAATGTGTGGATGACACCATTCTCGAAGTGATAGTTAACACTGAGGAACACAGCAACTTTTTTTAATCATTCATGTGATGTGGGTGTGGCTGGCTGGCCCAGCATTTATTGCCAATCCTGAGTTGCCCTTGAGAAGGTGGTGGTGAGCTACCTTCTGAAATCGCTGCAGCCACATTTGTAGGTTGACCCACAATGTCTTCAATTTCTGCAGCACATCTTGCAGATAGTACACACTGCTGCTACTGAGCGTTGGTAGTGGAGGGAATGGATACTTGTGGATGTGGTGCGAATCAAGTGAGCTGCTTTGTACTGGATCGCATTGCACTTCTTGAGTGTTGTTGGAGCTACACCCATCCAGGCAAGTAGGGAGTGTTCCTTCACACTCCTGACTTGTGCCTTGTGGACTGGCTTTGGGGAGTCAGGAGGTGAGTTAATCACCACAGTATTCCAAGTTTCTGACCTGCTCTTGCAGCCACTGTATTAACATGATGAGTACGATTGAATTTCGGGTCAATGCTAACCCCAAATATAGTGAGGATTCGGTAATGGTAACACCATTAAATGTCAAGGAGTGGTGGTGAGATTGTCTCTTGTGGGTGATGGTCATTGCCTTGCATTTGTGTGGTGCAAATGTTACTTGTTACTTGTCAGTCCATACCAGGACGTTGTCCAGATCTTGTTGAATTTGAACATGGACTACTTCAGTACCTGAGGAGTCATGAATGGTGCTGAACATTATGCAGTCATTGGCGAACATCCCCACTTCTGACCTTATGAAGGAGGGAAGGTCATTGATGAAGAAGCTTGGTCTGGGACTCAACCGTGAGGAACTCCTGCAGAGATGCTCTGGAGCTGAGATGACTGATGACCAACAACCGCAACCAACAAGATGGCAACGGCAGAATAGGCAGCCTTCAGGCTCTGATGCCTGGGCTTGTCCTCCTCATCTGCATTTTTATTTTTATCTTTCCTTCTTCCCTTTCTTTTTCTCTCAAGCTTATCTGATGAAGAGAACTGTTTTGCAGGAGGTGGCTTGAATGGACTCTGGAGTGGGGGTGGTGTTTTCAGAGGCAGCGTGGCTGAAAGGACAGTCAGTTGGCCTCTGAATGGACTCTCCATCCCATGTCGAGTGGGCTGCTGATGGTGGCATGGTGTGGGCTGGAAAGCCCAAAGCAAGACACTTACTGATGCATGGCCTGGACTGAGAAACCCCGAATGGGACTCAGGCCGTCGACGGTTTGCTGTAGCAGTGAAGAATGAAAAGTTGGACTCTCTTTAAGTTATCTTTTTCATTTTATTCTGTGAATGGTGCTGATGTGTTAGTGACAGGACACACTTTTCACTGTATTTTATATTGAATTCAGGTGACAATAAAGGAAAAAGGGTAGTCAAAGGAGATTCATCTTCCTATGTGCCAACGACCAGAGAGTGTACCCCTTGATGTCCTTCGATTCCAGTTCTGTTCGGGCTCCTTGATACCGCACTTGGTCAAATGCAGTCTTGATATCAGCAGCTGTCACACTCATCTTACCTCAGGACTTTAGCTCTTTTTACCATGTTTGAACCAAGCCTGTAATGAGATCAGGAGCTGAATGGCCCTAGCAGAGCCCAAACTGGACATTGCTGAGCGTTTTATGGCTGAGCAGATGCTGCTTGATAGCATTGTTGATGATACCTTCCATCGCTGATGTTGAGAGTAGATTGCTGAGATGGTAAATGACCAGGTTGGATTTGTTCTGCTTTTTGTGTACAGGACATTCCTAGACAAGTTTCCACATTGTTGGATAAATGTCCATGTTGTAGCTGTATAGAAAGTGCTTGGCCAGGGGAATGGCAAGTTCTGGAGAACAAGCCTTCAGTGTTATTGTTATTTATGATGTCTAACATATAGAAGAGGAGCAAAGGGGGCGATGTAATTATTGGAGATAACAGCATCAGTGAAAAAAATGACACAGCTACCAATTTGTCAGAAATAGGATTCATGTTTGTAATAATGAGATTTTAAAAAGACTGCAAGTGGGAGTACTGACTACCTCATAGTTGGAGGGAGGCAGGGGAAGGAGGAGATGCTGAGAGATTCTTCGCTGTTCTCGAGAGTCAAGAATTAGAAAGTACAGTCTCAGGATAAGGGATTGGTCATTCAGGACAGAGATAGGGAGCAATTTCCTCACTCAGAGGATTTGGATGTCTCCAGCTCAGAGGGTTGCTCGGTTACTGAGTACATTCAAGGCTAAGGCTGATAGGATTCTGAGCTCAGGGAGAATCAATGGACATGGGGATTGGGCGGGAAGGTTGAGGTCCAAGATCAGTTTGATTTTACAGAGCAGGCCGGAGGGACATATGTTCCAGCCCTGTTGTTTTATTTATGTTATTATGTGGTGATATAATGGAAATGAGCAAGGAACATGAGATGAATTGGGTTATAATATGGAAGTAGAATGAGAATATTCAACCCCTGAACCTATTCCACCATTCAATAACTACTATACATATTCTGTTGTACCCATTTGTCAGTAAAAATCCTAGTCATTGTTCAACCACACTTTACGTAAATGAATGTTTCCTGTTGGCTCTCCAGTGTGATCTGGCTCTGATTTTAAGTTTATGTTCCCTTGGACTTCAGTCTCCCACCAACCAAAAGAGTTGTTTGCTATCTATCCCCATCAATTCAATATCCTAAAACCTGAAATACAATAACTCCTTGACCTTTTATGTTCCATGGAGTTCAAGCCTCGTTTATGTAATCTTTCCCCATAATCTAACCCTTGTGGCACAGGTAACACATTCTGTATTTCTTCCCAAGGCCTGTCTAAGGTGTAGTGCCCTGAACTGCACACAACACTCAATGCCATCTAACTTTGGCATGGTATGGCTGTCTCCAACATTCCTCTGCTTCGTGTTCTAGTCCCTATTTAAAAAGACTGACCTCCCATTGACCTGGTGTTTTTTTTATCCTAGACTGATACATATGGTTTTTTCACAAGTTGTTCAAGGAATATGGGTGTCGCAGATAACACATGAAAGAAACACTAAAAAGAGGAACCTGACTGTGGGTCTGGGTGGGAGGAGATATTAATAAGAGCAGAAGGGTTGTCATGGCACAAACATATTCTAAAGCCTTGTCTGTCATTCATTATGGGGCTGTGACCACGCCCAAGGTAAATGGAAGAAATCAGAAATACATTGATTATATTATGCCATGGGCAGACTTGGAGATAGTAGCAGCGTGGATGGGTGTTTATAAAATGTTAGCTGTGTTTACCCGACTTTCTACTGATTGTTTGATTGTTCCTGTTGTTATTATTCTGATCTTTCTCTCACTGACAAGCTTCAAGTCCTCCCACTATCTGAAGATACCTTGAGAAGGGAGGGTGATGAGCAGAAAAATATTCCAGAAACCGTACCTTCATCCGAAGTGAGTATTGCCCCTTAGGAAGAGCTCTGTAAGTGGGAAGTCAGCCCTCAAATGGAGAACCACATTGATGGGTCAACAAGCAAAGGGAGCGTGTGTGGAATGTACACAATGTGTTTAAACATACCTCTGCACTTCATGGGTGAGCAACTAAATTCCTAATCACACTCTGTATACTATGGGTGGTCCCCTTATTGGCAAGTGGCAACCTGTGCAGTACCTCTCTCTGTCATCCCCTCCCCTCACCTCACCAACACTCCCACTTGCCATGGCCTGCCTAATTGGTACCATCCACCCCGACTCAACTCTCATTGCAAGATGGAATACTCAGTCTGTCAGCTGGCTGCAACCCCACCTTTAGCCACTGACCCTGGTGGTGCTGCTTAGTCCAATACGCATTGGCACTCAGAGGCAACCTTCCTTCTTTGAAAGGGAAGTTGGCAGTTTAGTAGGTGCTGTAATATTTGTATTGAGGTCAGTCAGTGGACCTCATAGAGTCTGGTCCAATCAGGGAACCCTGGCTGACAGACATAAACAGGAGTGTCAGAGGTTCTGTTCACTCTGAGAGCTGGCTCTGAGGGAGCTGGATCAGCGTCAAGGACTCTCCACATGTAAATAAAGGGTGACTTGATGATGGGATACCAGCCAGTATGAAGATTTCCAGATGCCAGATGAGCCAAATATTCACTTGCATGTCCCACAAGATGGGTTTGCCTCGTGCATTCAGCCCAGCTGCTCTATCGAGCACACTGCAGCAGTTTCTGATCCCCTGTACATGGTCTAACAGTGAGCAGTCTGAAGTAATTGTCCTAAGACAGAATCCCATCAAATTAGCCTCATGATTCCTGGCTCCAAACAGAAAGTCTTGGAGAAAGAATATGAGGGTAATGGTCAGCAACAAAACTTTTTGATTTCTACCATTTGCAGCCCCTCTCCCTGTTGGTTAAGGCATTTGGTACCTGAAAGGGTTAAGCCCACTCACCAGGATATAAAGGACTGTTTCTGTGAGGAACTAACCATTGTTCAGTTCTAGCGCTAGCTCTGATCAACCATCATTTTGTCTATTTACTCTTAAATCCAGTCAGATCTTTTACAGGATGCCTAGTCAATGCATCTTCCAAGTAATCCTCCCTCCACCTAAATTAGACACACTGCAAACTCCACACAGACACATATACCATGGTGCTTGCTTGTACAGCCTGAAGTCAAAGAAGCCCATGTCAGTAGAACTGCCAATGCTTCACACAAACATTCCCACAACATATACCTTGCTTCCAGCGATACAAATTTCAGCAAAGCTTTGTGCCCTCATCCCTGTCAGTCTCTCTGCCCTCACATCCTTGTATGCCATGGACTGGCCTCACATCCTAGCCTCGTACTCTGGCTTCCCTGCTGGCTGTTACCAGCCTTGTTTCCTGGTTTTGGGTATGGATTGATGCACCAACATCCCACACCCATATGTTTTAACCATTGACCATACACTAACCTGGGGTCTGGAGGAAGAGACCATGCGTCTGTTTACAAAAAGGAATGGAATAATAAAAGACTACATTCAGAGGAGGAATGTCATGTAACAGAAAGAAATGAGCAGTGAAAGAAGAAGTTTAATATCTTTTAAAGTGGCAAGTCCCCAGGCTGGAAATAAATGTATTCTAGGCCAATAAAGGGAGTTAGGGAAGAAATGGCATAGCCTCTGTATGTTGTTTTCCAATCATTTCTCACTATAGATGTGGTGCCAGGGGTCTAAAGGATAACTAGCAGAGGACCACAGGTTAAAACATGAGGCAGCAAAAGACTAAGTGATTACAGACTAAAAAAACCCTTTCCACAAACCTATCTTCTGGTTAAACCAGAAACACTTGATTGCATTACCATCCTTGGCAGTTCTGAGCGAAACTACCTCACTCAGAATTAGAAAGGAATTGCAAGTCGCAGAATGAATCTGACAGATCTATTCCCCAGTTCTCCTGAATACAGTATGAAGAGACTTATAGCAATGGTAGAATGTTTAGAACATGCTTCAAGTTTCCAATGAAAAGCTGCACTCCAAATGTAAATCAAAGCACCTTCTGGGTAAAATCTTGTCACAGGATCCATTGACAATGCAGTGAGCTGGAGGGTTTGTAAATCTTGCTGAGTTTGAGAGTTCTCCCAGCAGACAGTGATGCCTCTCCGACAATATCAATTGTTCCGGGTCCACCTCGGGTGACAAAAACAGGAAAAGGTCTGCATTAATTTTCGAAAGATGGAGTCTCATCCACATTATCCCCGTGTTTTTTGGGGATCACTTTTGGAGAGAGGGTATCAGTGTCACAGCACTTACAAATTTTCCATTTAAGAGTTGCCTTAACAACCCGAGCTCAGTCAGTGAGAGTCACCTCTGTGTTGAATGGAGGAGGGTGGCAATGACCAGGAGACTGAGAGTCATTGGGAGATGGGTGTGTATCCAGAGTTATCTTTTGATGTTTCATGTCACAGTATAACTATCCTACACAGGGTATTTCTGAAACAAGCTCCCTGCTTTCAACAATCCCAACACAGGAAGACAATGAGGTTCCAGAAAGGGGTGGGCTTCATTGGAGTTGGCTTGAGGAGCCAAATGGCCGCCTTCTTCATATTTCTCATAACCTTAAAACCATCTGCAGGGGGAATGAGGATTCTCATACCTAGTTGCTGCATTAAGCTGGGCTTCAGGAAGTGCCTACCAGCTTCCTCACAACAAGATTCCCAACTCTCCCTGCATTGTAATGTTAAGCAGTAGTTTAAATTATTAAACAATAGTTCAATAACAAGGTAGAAAATAGGTATGAGAATCCTTAGAAACTCCCAAATATGGTTTTAACACCATAAGGAATAGGAACAGGAGGAGGCCATTTGGCCCCTCAAGCCTGCTCAACCATTCAATAGGATCATGGCCAATCCGACGACATTCTTCATTTCCAATTTCCTGCATTTCCCCATAACCCTATTGATCAAGAGTCTAACTCATAGGATCATAGAGCTGTACAGCATGGAATCAGCCCCTTTGGTCCAACTCATCCATGCCAATCAAATATCCTAAAAAAAATCTGAACTCATTTGCCAGCACTTGGCCCATATCCCTCTAAACCCTTCCTATTCACATGGCCATCAAAATGTCTTTTAAATGGGTGGCACAGTGGCTCAGTGGTTAGCACTGCTGCTGCACAGTGCCAGGTACCCCGTTCAATTCCAACCTCGGGCGACTGTGTGGAGTTTGCATATTCTCCCCGTGTCCACATGGGTTTCCTCCGGGTACTCCAGTTTCTTCCCACAGTCTAAATATGTGCAGGTTAGGGTGAACTGGCCATGCTAAATTGCCTATAGTGTTCAGGGAAGTGCAGGTTAGGTGCATTAGTCAAGGGAAATGTCATGTAATATGGTAGGGGAATGGATCTGGGTGGGTTACTCTTCAGAGGGTCAGCATGGACTTGGGCCAAATGGCCTGTTTCTACACTGTAGGGATTCTATGAATTCTATTCTATGAAATGTTGTAATTGTACCAGCCTCCAACACTTCCGCTGGCAATTCATTCCATACATGCACCACCCCGTGTCAAAAAAAGTTGCCCCTTAGTTCCCATTTAAATCTTTCCCCTCTCACCTTAAATCTTTCCCCTCTATTTTGAGACTTTTCCATCCAGGGAAAGACGTTGTCTGTTCATTCTATTCGTGCCCCTCATGGGTTTATGAACTTTGAACTTTCCCCTCAACCTCTGACACTCCTGGGAAAACAGCCCCAGCCTATTCAGCCTCTCCGCATAGCTCAAATTCTCCAACCCTGGCAACATCCTTGTAAATCTTTTCTGAGCCTTTTCAAGTTTCACAACATCCTTCCTCCAGCAGAGAGATCAGAACTGAACGCAGTATTCCAAAAGTGGCCGAAACAATGTCCCGTACAGCCGCAATGTGACCTCCCCACTCCATACTCAACGCACTGACCAATAAAGACAGTATACCAAATGCCGCCTTTACTATCCCATCTACTTGTGACTCCACTTTCAAGGAACTATGAACCTGCGCTCTAAGGTCTCTTTGTTCAGTGACACTCGCCAGGACCTTACATTAAGTGTGCAAGTCCTGCCCTTTTTGCCTTTCCAAAATGCAGCACCTCACATTTATCTAAATTAAATTCCATCGGCCAACGCTCGGCCCATTGGCCCAAATTTAAATATAGACAAGGTCTCTCCCCCGATAGCTCTCTGTGGCAAAACATTCCAAAGACTCACAATCCTCTGAGAGGAAATTCCCTCTCAACCTAGTTTTACATTTGCATCACCTTATTCTGAGGCTATGCCCTCTGCTCCTAGACTCTCCCACGAGGGGCAATATCCTCTCAGCATTTACCCTGCCAAGTCCCTGAAGAATCCAATATATCTCAATGAGATCACCTCTCATTCTTTTCAAGTCCGGTGAGGTCTGTCCCAACCTGTTTAGCCTTTGCTCATTATTTCAGGGACCACAATTTCCCCTGGTCAACAATGCCCTGCAGCACACCTCCTCCACTTCCTGCACCTCCGGCCTTGAACCCCACCCCTCCAACTGCAACAAAAATAGAAGCCCCCCCCACCCCCAAGACTTCACCTTCCATTCCACCAGTCTCCAGATAGAGCATGTTATCCATTTCCACCACTTACAGTCAGACCCCACCACCAAAGATATATTTCCATCCCCATCCCTATCTGCGTTCTGCAGAGACCATTCCCTCCGTGACTCCATTGTTGGGCCGCCTCCACCTCCAAATCAAAACCACACACCAGCGGGAGGAAGGATGCCTCATCTACCGCCTCGAGGTCCTCCAACCACACAGCATCAACATTGACTTCACCAGTTTCCAAATCTCCCCTCCCCCGACCTCATCCCAGATCCAACCCTCCAACTTGGCACTGTCCTCTTAACCTGTCCTACCTGTTCGTCTTCCTTCCCACCTATCTGCTCCACCCTCCTCTCCGACCAATCAGAATTACCTCTCACTTACATCCATCTATCACCTTCCCAGCTACCATCCCCCTAACCCCACACCATCCTCCTATTTATCTCTCACCCCCTTCTCTCTCCACATTCCTGATGAAGGGCGTCTGTTGACTAACCTGCTCCTCAGATGCTGCATGACCTGCTGTGCTTTTCCAGCACTACACCTTTTGACTCTAAATGTTTCTTTAGTCTCATTGTTACACTCAATCTTTTGCTGAACTATTTTAGTCCTGCCTGTGGGAAGCATTGAGTAAGAGAGACTGGGAGTCGAGATGTCGGAAATTGTGATTTGGTCCTTTGTTGACTAAATGGTGAAAAGGTGTGCTAAGGGGTGAAAACAGATGCACTTCTTTGTGAGCAATTAATGATGAAGACACATTGGCAGAATTCCAGAGGGCCAGAGTGAAGCAAAGACAGCTATGGGGCTTTGAGTCCAAGATAAGAAATCAGGATGCTGAGGCTGCCACGTTTTGACTCTGAGCTTTGGAAAGCCAGAAATCAGCCTTGGTGGGGTAGGTGACTAAATGAAACAGAGTGAGGTGTATGTCAGCGTGCATTGACCTATGACAGCTTCTAAGCCCTTGACAGTAAGTGATTAATAATCACACTGTCCTGGAGCTGGTTCACCATTAGGTGGCTGCCACTCACACAGTTCCTCTGTTCTCTCAGTTACCAAGGGTTAAACACAGCTTAAAAATGTGTTGCTGGAAAAGCGCAGCAGGTCAGGCAGCAGCAAAGGAACAGGAGAATTGACGTTTCGGGCATAAGCCCTTCTCCTGTTCCTTTGATGCTGCCTGACCTGCTGCGCTTTTCCAGCGGCACATTTTTAAGCTCTGATCTCCAGCATCTGCAGTCCTCACTTTCTCCTAAGGGTTAAACACAATCTGCTATTTAACATGCCTGTACAATCACAGTTACACTGCCTGCTACCTTATTTAGAACATAGAACATCGATCTGTTCAGCACAGTACAGGCCTTCGGCCCAAGATGTTATGCCAAGCATTTATCTTAATCTAAGATCAACCTAACCGACACACCCGTCAATTTACTGCCATCCATGTGCTTGTCCAGCAGTTGCTTAAATGTCCCTTAATGTCTCTGCCTCTACTTCCACTGCTGGCAGGGCATTCCACGTACCCACCACTCTCTGTGTAAAGAACCTACCTCTGACATCTCTCCTATACCTTTCTCCAATCACATTAAAATTATGACCCCTCAGAACAACCATTTCTGCCCTGAGTAAAAGTCTCTGGCTCTCTCCTGTATCTATGTTTCTCATTACCTTATACATCTCTATCAGTCACCACTCTTCCTACGTCTCTCCAGTGTGAAAAGCTCGAGTTCACGCAACCTTTCTTCATAAGACATGTCCTCCAGTCCAGGCAGCATCCTGGTAAATATCCTCTGCACCCTCTTGAAAGCATCTACATCCTTCCTATAATGAGGTGACCAGAACTGGACACAATATTCCAAGTGTGGTCTAACCAAGAATTATTTTGAGCTGCAGTAAAACCTCTCGGCTCTTAAACTCAATACCCCTGTTAATGAAAGCCAAAACACTGTACGCCTTCTAAACAACCCATCAGGAGTGTCACTTTGCAGAGACGAGGTCGTGTCATTTACCCTTGCTCACAGCAACTAATCTTTTCTCATCTTCCTGCACTGGAGCCAGGTTCTGCAGCTGCCAGCCTGGGCACTATCCCTCACTTCTTCTGGCCAGGCCATCTTGATCCGATGGAACACTGTCCTCCTGCTACCATCCCTGTGAAACAGGATGCCTCTCCTTTCCAGATAAGCGGGAGGTGAATCTGCAGCCAGCATGTGCAGCCACACTATGTTTGCTCTGAGATATCCTGGACAAGGGTGTTAACAGTTGAATTGATTCATGGGGAGGTTGCAGCAGGGTGGAAGGACCAGAGTGGGTCGCTTTTGTGTCCACTCTGTAGCCCAAGTGAGGCTTCTAGTTGCAGGGATTGAATGCCCATCTGGATGCCCAAAAAATATGGAACCAGGAACTTTGACCCAATTAGGAATGGGAGGTGGGTGGAA